>NW_022196912.1:88363220-88393464 GCF_008632895.1 Mastomys coucha | reverse complement strand
GACTAGCTGTCAACTTGTAGTTTCGGTTTGAGAATCTCCGAGAGCACAGCAGGGCTTCCCACAGTTGCACAAGGACAACATAGGGGCACAAGACCATCATTGGCTTATTTCTCTTTTGACTTCCTGATTCAGAAACCAATGGGTTCAGGGTCCTAGTGGCTTTGGGATTGATCTACTCCTGTGAAGAGAAACTCCAACTTCCTAGAGTCTCCTGACAAGACATCCAGGTAAGATGTATGGGAAGGAAAGAGGGAAGAAAGGAAGGAAGAAAGGAAGGGGAGAAGAAAGGAAGGGAAGAAGAAAGGAAGGGAAGAAGAAAGGAAGGGAAGAAGAAAGGAAGGGGCCGGGCAGTGGTGGCGCACGCCTTTAATCCCAGCACTTGGGAGGCAGAGGCAAGCGGATTTCTGAGTTTGAGGCCAGCCTGGTTCTACAGATTGAGCTCCAGGACAGCCAGGGCTACACAGAGGAACCCTGTCTCGAAAAAAAAAAAAAAGAAGAAGAAGAAAGGAAGGAAAGAAGAAAAGGAAGGGATGAAGGAAGGAAGGGAGGAAGAAAGGAAGGAAGAAGAGTGGATGGTGGGTCAAATGAGAAAGTCTTGACTTTGTTGCTATGACTTAGTCCTGTTCTAGAGGGAGAACAAGAAGATCCAGGTGAGAATCTCATGCCTAGCCTATGGTGCAGGCTGCATACTATTGCTGAAGGTGCCATAGCCAAAAGCCATCATCACTGACAACAGGTGCAGGGGGAGAGGGTAAGTGGAGCCTCCTCCCCTTTGTCATCTCAAGCCAGGGTGCACACAGCACTAAGGGTCCATATGAAGGGGAGGGAAGAGGAGCAGGAGGAGACAGGTAAAAATGACCATGACACTCTGGCTCCATGAATCTCTGGGAGGGAGACATCTTTTCTGCTGGTGATCCCGGTGGAGCTGCCCGATTTTGAACCTGAGTATCTTAAGTCTCCAGGGCTCTGCCAGCAACAGCTCTACCCAATGGCCCCGTGCTAAAACCTTGGTTGTTTTTCTGGCAGTGGGGACACACACTGTTGCAAGGGCTAGGGGCTGTTGTCTGCCAGCCCATGGACATGAGCCCACACTCCCTGAGGTGTGAGGGGGGTGGCGAGCAATGATAGATTGCTCTCTCTGGGATCTCTGCCCAGTGGCCTGGCACAGCTGGAATGTCCTTGGCCAGGTCTTTGTGAGCAGTCAGTCAGGAGATGAGTCGCATGATCAGACAGCTTGGGCTTGCTAGGGGATTTTTTTCCCCCAGGTTTTAGAATCATCCAGGGTCATCTGAGTGCCCTTGCAGCTCTTGTTAAATCCCCTAGGATCAGCTCTGAGTTCCAATTGTTCAGCTTGTGCTAAATTTGTTTAGCCTAAGTGGGCATACCCAAGAAGTAAATGTGTCAATGCTGCTCTATTCCCATCTGTCACGGAAGGGGAAGTACATGCAGAAAAGGGGTAGCCGGTGTCCCTTGACCACCTTTCACACCCTTGGCCGCTGTGGACTCACTCCCAGCTCATGCATCTGCTCTGGACTGTCTTTGTAGCAAACCCTCCACCCTCCAAATCTGCCATACTCAAGTGACCTTAGTCCTGCAAAGCATTCCCCGAGACCTAGCCCACTTTAAACACCAGGGAACCCACAGAAGCCTGGTTTACTGTTCTAATGCTGTGACAAAATACCATGACCAAGGTGCTTTAAAAAGAAAGGGCTTATTTGGGTTTCTGGCTTCAAAGGGTTAGAGTCCATAGGGTGGAGCAAAGATGTGGCAACTAGAACTGGTGAGAACTCACATCTCCATCCCTGAGAGGGAGATAGAACTAACTCAGACTGGTGCAAAGCTTTGGAAACTTCAAAGCCCATCCCCACTTGATGTACCTCCTCCAGTAAGGCCACCACTCCCCATCCCTTTGTCCCCAAGTAGCCACCAGCTGGAGACCAGGTTTGTAAACATATACACCTATGGAGGCCGTTCTCATTCAACCCACCACAGAGCTCTCCTCTCTATCTGATCAATAAGTGATGATTAAGGCCCTGAATCAAGTGCCACCAATACAGAAGAAAACAAGATGTCTCCCTTTCTTGCCTTAGTGAATGGAAGAAGATGTATGTGTCCAGTACATTGAAGGTGATGAGCAGGAAGCTGGGGGCAAACACAAAGGACTAAAGTGGAAAAGCCAGTGTAGGTGGGGATGCAGCAAACACCAAGGACTAAAGTGGAAAAGCCAGCGTAGGTGGGGATGCAGTCATTTCAAGGGAAATCAGCAGATGAAAGGAACCTAGTCCAGGCTGAGGGTGTCATGTGCTCAGAGAAATCACTAGGCAGGAAGCACACATCCCATCTTTGATTGAAAGACAGACAGCCTCAGAACTCCGTGGAAAATAGATTACTGGAAGGAGGTGCACAGCAGTCCAGTCTCAGAATATTTTATGTATGTAAATGTGTGCATTATTACATAAATATACATAAAACATATAATATAATATCATATGTATGTATGTATGTATGTATGTATGTATGTGTGTGTGTGTGTGTGTGTTCTGTTGTACTGGGGATTGAACCAAGAGGCCTAGTGCGTGGTATACGAGCACTCTAGCATGAACTCCATCCCCAGCAGGTCATTTGGTTCTTAAATCTCTTGGCAGATGTGCACTTGCCTCCTTCATGCTGGTTCGCTTTCTCTCTTCCAGAGCCAAGTGTGAAGCCTTCAAATGTAGATCTTATTTTGCTCATTTGTATCTGCAGCGACAGGCCATCCAATGGATCCCGGGTGGGTGGATGAGATGTGTAGTTGGTGCTCAACCTCCTGAGCAGATTTCAGACCCATCTCCTTTTTCCCTCCACTTTCCCAAGGGGAGGAAGAAGCCCTAGTTGACTCCTTCTCATGGAGAAAGAGTACAGAGATCCAAGAAGCCAGAGAAACTGCATTGACCTTTGTCCTGAGGTAACCTTGGCACCTGAGACACAAAGTCTGAAGGCCTGGAACTGCTTGGGGCTGCCAGTGCCTTTCCAGATTCTGGAGATGCCAAGGTAGTACTCTGCAAGACCAAGCACCTTTTATGGCCTCATCTGAGTCCTGGACACAAGCCTTCAATTTGCCATAGTCTTCTTACAACCCATTTACAAATGGTTGCCCTATATACAATACTGCCTGGTTAAAACAAGTTAAGTACTCTACGCCATGAACAGAATATGATCTGCGGCGACAAGCATCATCACTCACAGGCATCTTTTTCTATTTCAGTTCAATTCCGGTTTCCGCATTAGGCGCAGGGAGCCAGGAAGGACAGTACAGCCCTGGCTTCAGAGAGCTTGGAGCTGCAAAAAACAAACAAGCTTGGAAGCAAGGAAATGGTACGAAGTATTTTAATTGCTGTAGTGTAGACAATAGTTCAGTCTACGCACAGTGAGTAGTCTCTCCTGGGGATGAAGAGGTGTAGAGGTCGGGAAGTGATCCACTGGGGAGGGAAAGGGCCCTTAAAGTAGGAGTTCTATTGGCAAACAGGCAATGAGGCTGGGAGCGTAAGTCACACTAGCTGTAAGGATCTTTGTTAAGGTTCAAGTGTCATAGGCTGGGACAGATGAGGCCACATGGCAGGGTTTGGGCTAGGGGTGCTGGGTTCCAGAGCTTTGAATTGACACAGACAGCCCCTGAAGAGTTGTAGGTGGGGTACAGGGTGGTTAACGTCAAGTTTACTCCTGGCAAGGGTTGCTAGAATGGCAGGACAGAGAGACTAGAGGAGAAGGAGTTCAACCCAGGAAAGGCCCAAGAGAGGTTAGCCACCTGAAAAGAGAACAAAGATTCTGTAGGCAGAAAGCCATCGCCTTCATTCACCAGGTGTGCAATGCTGACTGAACTGACGGAGCTGGAGAAGTAGAACCAGTCTCAGGGTTGCCCTGGGAGTGAAGGAGGAAGCTGTTTATGTCCTGCAAAGAACAGTTCCCAGTGTTGCTATGCAGACCAGCCCTGGGCAGGGGTCGCATGCTGTTTGCTTAGCTGAGTGTGCAGATGGAGTTTGGATATACAGCTGGGGTTTGCTCTGCACATGTGCAAGGTCACGCATGGTGTGGAACACAGTAGGAGCCTGGATAAAAAGGTCTTCGCTTGTCTCTTAATATTAAAGCCAGACCTGGAGACAACGTGCAGGATTACCTTCTTAGAGATCTGAAATACTCTCTTTTCTAGACTAATTACAGAATCATCCCCACCCTGCTTCAGGCAGCTTGCTCTGACTCAGTCTCTGTGACCCTCAGCATCTTCATTATTCTAGCTCTGATTGACACTAAGTTTTGCCAGACTAGGAATTGGGGTGCTTGCTGTGAACTCTTTACAATCAGGGAGACTCAGACGTGATTCAGGGCTGGAGTTGGTAGGAGAAAAGAGGAGCAAGCTGCCAGGGGAGAGGTCCCAAGCTGTAATTCAGGGGAGCAGATGAAAGCGTGGGGGAGGAGGTGAAGGCATTCAGTGCCTACATTTCCTATGAGGCTCCCAAGGCAAAGATGAGGTCCACTTTGCTTTCCTAGCCCTGATTTCCCCCAACTTTTTCTCTGGTGTCCTTTATAAAAGCCAGTAGATTTTCCTGTCTCCCTCCCTCTATCTCTAGCATAACGCAATGCCTTCTCCAGGGGCGCCGCAGCCATCTGGATATCTTCTCTCTGTCTGGCCACCTCACCAAGTCATCATCCCTTTTATAATCTCATCTGAAAACATATCCTTTCTCGTTTGTTTCTTAACTTCTCCCTCCTCCTGCCGCTTCTTTCTCTTTCTCTGAGACTTTATTATGACTTAACAGAGCCCCGGGGGATAGATTGCCTAGGAAATATGCACTGTAAAGTAAATGCATATGGTCCTATCTCTCAGTTGTCCAGATCTAGTCCAGCTGTGCAACTTCACAGCCCAACAGCTTCGTGATACCGCACTGGGTTAAAAGCCACCTTGTTACCTGTGAAGTCTTCCGTGGCGTTCTGTGTGTGTGTGTGCAGTTAACCTTAGATGTCTGTGACTCAAGTAGGCTCAGTGGTTTAGCAAAGACCAGACCTCTGACAAGGCAAGCATGCGCTCTCCTTCAGCCTGAGAGATCAGATATTAACTCCAAGCAATTGGGAGCTTCCTGACATTGGTGTCCCTGTGGTGTTTCATAAGCCCTGACAGCTCCTTACTATTGTTTTAGAGAGATCATGCACCCCATTGCCTTCCCTGGAAATAAACACCCTTTCCCTGCTTTGGGTCTTGTCCCAGCCTGAATGAGGGGGAATGAATGCTTATGACCAAAGCTGTCAAAGATGACCTGAGAGAAAAGCAGAGGGCTGCATCCTTTCCAAGAGCCGTTCGCAGTTCCTTTTAATGAGCTTATGCCGTGTTCTTCTCGGGTGGGAGCAGCCCAGGGTCACCTGTCAACAGCTCTATCTATAGCAGAACCCCCATTGCTCACCCTGCTATCTCTGCTTGCACAAGGCTCGCTGACCCCGAGGCTCAGCTGTGAGAATCAATCATCCCCTTCCAGACTCCATCGTTCAGCAGCTACGGGGCCTCAGCTATTTTTATCACCCCCAAGAAGTCGGTGCCCAAGGACGTGCTGGGATACCTTTGCTGGGGGAATGTCGCTGTGGAAATGAGCGGTGGGGAATCATGGCAGCTGAGCTTCTGCCTCGAAGTTAAATCCAAAGGGCCTGGCCTGGAACAGAGCCACATTTGATCTTCTTCCCTTGTGCAGCCTGCTGAAGAGGCTTACACAGGGAGACAGATGTCTCAAGAGGGAATGAGGCCAAGGACATGGTAAAAGGACTTATGGTCGGAAGGAGAAGGAAGCAGAGTGCATGTGGCCCCAGGTTACACCTAACCAGGGTGTGGGATCATACACTCTAGATATCTGACCTCAGTGACCAGCACAGATGTAGCCAAAAAAAAAAAAAAAAAAAAACCCTTGCTCCTCTATGACAGTTGCCAATCTTTGCAGGTGCTTCCTGTGGGCCAGGCCTAAGGCTGGAAGTAGGCCTCTAGAATCTTCTCTAGAGCTGTCTAGAGTCTAGAGGACAGGGATAATCAGGCCGGGCATCACTAAACCCTGGTGGTCTCCTTTCATGGCCTTTTTGTCCATTGTAGGTGCGGAGCCTGCAGGGTGCAAGTGTGGGTGATACTGAAGCAGTTTGTATTTGCAGAGGTCTGTCCATTTGATACCCTCAACAAGCTCCTTCGGTATAACCTCTGAGGTAAGGCTATATTTTTAGTCTGTGTAAAAATAGTCTGGATGGATGGCTGCGCATGCGCATGAGCATGCGCATGCTTTGCTCACCAGCGCTCCAGCCCAGGGAACGGTGAGAGAAGGCTCGGGTTCTCTGAAGCACTTTCATCTCCAAGAAGAGGGGGGCATGTGGACCCCAGAGCCTTGAGAAGGCGAAAGTTGCCTTCTGTATGATGCTGTGGGGTGACAGGGAAACGGGTGACCTTCAACCTCTCTCGATCCCAAGATGGAATCGAAAAAAACAAACAAACAAACAAAATTAGGTGGGCCAGAAGCCAGGGTCCTCCTGAGCTGGGGAGAAGGCCAAGTTACTGGCTGCCACTCATCTGTTGGAGAACAGAGGGGGAGAGGGATCAGTTGTGAGGATGGCCCCACGGAGGCATGTGTAGAGAGAAGGGGTGGTTCTAGGCTACGTTCCTAAGAGCAGGAGTTCAGAGGCAGGATTTATTGGTCCCTTGAGCCAGTAAGCAGGTGGGTCTGGTGGCAGGTGGCACAGCCCCAGAGCTAACCTGGGGTGTTTCTCAACTGCCCTGGGGCCCTGGAGTCCCGCAAGGCCAAGAGCGGCCTTTTAGCTTACTTAGCTCAAGGTTCTGACGCTCTGACCAGACACTTGGCTTCGCTGACACTCTCATCTCCCTGCTACACTAGCAAACCGTGGAAGGTCACTGACACGCTCACATCTGGACAGCATGCAAATTGATATAAGTTTCCTGAAGGAAAGCCTGGCAGTGAATATGGGACTTTAAAAACTGGATGACTTGCTCTTCCTGTAAGCGGCCAGAGGTGACCTGTCAAGATGGTTCGCTCCTCTCTCGACCCAGAAAATCCTACAAAATCTTGCAAATCAAGAGGTTCAAACCTTCGTGTTCACTTTAAGAACACCCCGGAAACTGCCCAGGCCATCAAGGGTATGCATATCTGCAAAGCCACCAAGTATCCGAAGGATGTCACTTTAAAGAAGCAATGTGTGCCGTTCCGGCGGTATAATGGTGGAGTCGGTAGGTGAGGCCAGGTCAAACAGCGGGGCTGGACACAGGGACAGTGGCCCAAAAAAGAGTGCAGAGTTTTTCTTGCACATGCTTAAAAACGCAGAGAGCAATGCTGAACTTAGGGTTTAGACATGGATTCTCTAGTCATTGAACACATCCAGGTGAACAAGGCACCTAAGATGCGCCGATGAACCTACAGAGCTCATGGCCAGATTAACCCACACATGAGCTCCCCCTGCCACATGGAGATGATCTTCACTGAGAAGGAATCGGGAGGATCCCTGGGCTAGCCTGGGCTCTCTGAGGCCCTGTCAAGAAAAAAAGAAAAGAAGGAGAGAGGTACACCCTTGGGCTACTAAGTCCTACTTTATCAATTTCTCCAAAGCCGCGGCTGTCCAACAATAGTGGAATGGCAGACTACACTCTGGTGCACCTACTTAATGAAATCCTGTGCTGTTAAACATCTAATGATATGAGAAAGTGCTAAGGACATAATGCCTGATTTGACAGGCAGGGTAACAACTATATATAGCATATGATCTAAAGGCTTTTATTATTGTTACAGTTACTACAAAGAAAAAGGTCCTTGTTTAGACAAATTTGTTCATAAGCCACTTGCTCGAGGAGAAGGCTATAAACAGGTGTGCAGAACAGGAGGAGATGATCTGAGTCATGGCAGAGGGTGAGGAGGAAGGGAGCAGGCAGTTTGGGAGTGTGTATTTGAGTCCTCTCCAAGCCAAAGGCTCACAGACACTCCATGGGGCTAGCCAGCTGTCGGCATAAAGAAGCTTAGTGTTCTCACTGAAGGTGTTACCACTGCTGTGAACTAAACCTCAGCTGCATGCCTACCTAAAGTTTTCAATGAGGTCAACTAAAGCAGCAACCTGATTTGAAGATCCTGAGTGAGAAAGGCCTATAAGTGCAGAGCTATATAACGAAGTTAGTCATGGGCATCGGTGCTCCAGGGCTGGAGAAATGATTAAGCTGGTTAAGTGTTTTGCCATGTGTATTAGTCAGGGTTCTGGAGAACAACAAAACTTACAGAATGAATCTACAGAGAGAGTGAGAGAAGGGGGGGGCTTTGTTAGAATGGCTCACAGGCAGTGGTCCAGCTAGTTCAACAATGGCTGTCTACCAACGTAAGGTCCAACCATCCAGTCTCATGGTCTTCAGTATATGCCAGCATCCCAAAGAAGCAGGCTCTAATGCAGCGAAGGGATGGACTTCGCAGCAAGAACAAGCAGGCAAAGTGGAGGCTTCCTTCTTCCATGCCCGTCATTTAGACTTTGAGCAGAAGGTATGACCAAGATGAGGTGGGTTTTCCCACCTCACAAGATCCAGATTGAAGGTGTATCTCCCGACCTCAAAAGACCTGAATTAAAAGTGGGTCTTCCCACTTCAAATGATTTAATTAAGAAAAAGAAATTCCTCACAGGTGTACCCAGACACTTGGGCTCTAGTTAATTCCAGATGTCGTAAAACTGACAACCAAGAATAGCCATTATCAGATGAATCTCTGAATTTGAGGCCAGCCTGGTCTACAGAGAGAGTTCGAAGAAAGTAAGGGCTGCACCAAGAAACCCTGCCTTGAAAAACCAAAATCATTTAAAGTAAGAATAGCCACCATACCATGTAAACATGAGGACCTGAGTTTGAGTACCAAATTCCCATGAAACATTACACACATGAGCATGTGCACTTGTGTTCGCATACTCTCATACACACACACACACAAGAAATATCTGCATATTGGAAAGATGGCTCACTCACTGACATGCTGCTCTTACAGACCAGGGGTCCATTCCCAGCACCCACATGTCTCATAGCCATCTCTAACCCCAGCCCCAAGGGATCCAGCACCCTCTTCTGACCCCCACAAGCATCAGGCATATACATGGTGCACACATATACATGTAGGCAAAAATAATTGTTTAATATACATAAAATAAAATAAATACAAAAGTTTAAAAACTCCTATTAAAAGAGGAAATTTCCAACTCTTGACTAGAGGTATGAATCAGATGGTAGAGCGCTTGCCTACCATGCACAAGTCCTGGGTTTGAGTGTCCTGCATTGCATAAACCAGGCATGTTGGTACATGCCCATAATCCTGGTACTGAGGAAATAGAAAACAGAGGATCAGAAGTTCAAGGCCAATCTCAGCTACGAAGCAGGTTTGAGGTCAGTTTGGGATACACGAGATTCCACTTCAAAGAGACTTTTTTCCCAACTCTTCTGTAATAACCCTAGTTATAAAACTATATTTTATTACTCTAGGGAAAAAAAAAACACTGAGTGTAAACACTGTTATTCCATGTGGTGTGTAAAGTACCCTCTTGGCCTCTGGGTTGATGCTCAGCTCCCACCACAAACATTGACTCTTCACATAACGGGTCAGCTCTGGGTCCCGCTCACCAACACACTGAGATGACATGACACTCCCAGGAGCTCAGAGACATTCCAGTCTGGTCAGCAGCCCAGATCTCACTGCTGGTCAGAGCATCAGGCCCATGAGCAACAAACTGTTCCCTGGCAACAAGAAGTGCGACAGTTGTGAGGTGACAACCTCTGTTTATAATCTCATACTTGGGGCTTTGCTTCTGTTGTCGAAAAAGCTTTCTACCCCAGGCACCAATCCTCAGGCTGTTTTCAGAAAAAAAGAGAAGGCTCTGAGAGAGATTATTTGCAGATAATCCCGTTTCTGATGGTGCTCTCAATTCTTTTTTTCAGTGTAGTCAATTTATTTACTTTATGCTTGAGGAGGAAGGAGGCCAGTCCAAGCAGAGGAGAGAAGAGGGACAAATAACACCAGGACTGTTTGAGAAAGCCTCAAGGAATCACATTATTTTATATTTAATTTACCTAAAATTAATTATACACAATACATGTAAGTGTGCATGTACATACATACACACACACCTTGAAATTACGCCACTTGGACTAGCAATGCTCCCCACAAGAAACACAGACTAAAAAAAAAAAAAAAAAAAAAAAAAAAAAAAAAAAAACAGTACCAGGCACAAGAAACCACCTTTCTAATGGTTGATCAGGGTAGTCCAAGTGACTCCCAGAACCGTAGAGACTATCAATGTAGCCCTTAGTTGTTTCTCAGGGGTTGGGGGTATGTTCCTATTGCTGAAGACACTGCACATTTAGGACACAAGAGGATGATTTGAACTGGATCTGACCTGAAAGCATATTTCCTATTGTCAATCTTTCATGGTACCAGAATATACTATGAATACCCCTAAGGAGGAGAAACAAGTGAACAATCCTACAAGGAACAAGACCTATACACCACACAGTGACCAGCACAGCAAGGTATCTTTAAAGGTGTGGTGAAACTGGGCAGTGGTGGCACAAGCCTTTAATCCCAGCACTTGGAAGGCAGGGGCAGGTGGATTTCTGAGTTCGAGGCCAGCCTGGTCTACAGAGCGAGTTCCAGGATAGCCAGGGCTACACAGAGAAACCCTGTCTAGAAAAACCAAAAAAAAAAAAAAAAAAAAAAAAAAAAAAAAAAAAAAAAAAAAAAGGTGCCATGAGTGGCACTCGTGTGTGGATGGTAGGCAACAGCTGTCTAATTGGACTTCAGTCCCACTCAACAGGAAGGAAGTCATGTCTGTTACTGGAACTTTAGTCAGCTTCCAGGGACTAGTGACATCATGGACTTTAGAAAAGAATCTACTACCCCCACCAGACCAGTATGATCCCTTGCTACATTCTAAATCTTATCCCCATACCCACAGATTAGTGTAGCTGCCACCCCTCATCCAAAAAGCTTCTCTTTATAGCTAATGGACACAATACAGACAGAGATGGATGGATAGCAGGGAGCCCAGGCCCAACAGATACAGCCACATCACAGCTCCTGCATCTGTGACTCAGGGACATCCTTGCAGAGGAGACGGAGAGACTGTAACAGCCAGAATACCCAAGACTTGGGTAAAATATTCTCTCCTAGAAATGTCTGCAGAAACCACAGCAGGACAACAGCAGTATCAATGGACATTGCTGTGGAAGAGGCCCTATCCATAGACAGAGAGCTATAGGCCACTAATGATGACTGCCAGAAGAAGGGAAATTAACCTTTCCCAAGGATGAGCCCACTATTGATTGTCCACTGCAGGATGACAAGCCCTAAAACTATATACACACAAACAACACAATCAGACTCAACTGGTTGAATTTATGTATTTGTGTACAGTATATACATATATACACATGTATATACACATATATCTATCTATATATACATACATATATATACATATATACACATGTATCTATCTATATAATAATTAAAGAGACTATCAACATGAGAGTGAGGTCATGGGAGAGACTGGAAAGGAGAAAGGAAAGGGAGAGGGTAAGTAATATAATTCCATTTTTATTAAAAACATAAAAAATATAAACATATATTCACAATTTTTTAGTGTAATAGTTTTACTATGTGTACTAATCTCTTGTTTTATGCATGTATTCTATAATGATTCAACATATTTATATTGCATTCTATTTCAAAATATAAAATAATGCTTTCAAAAGTTTGATAGTAATTAGTTTATATGTTTCTGCTCATTTACCTTGGGTAGTGTCTAGTAATGAAACTTTATGAAGTCAGACACTGTTCAATAACCCAGGCTCAGCAAGACAAATACCTCATGCTCCCTCTTATGCTGCAGATTCTAGGTTTTTGTATATGTTCATATCTGTGAGTGTAGGCATAGGCTGTGAAACTAGAAAGGGACCATGAGAAGAAGTTTTAAGTGAGGGGGAAAGGACTGTAGACTCCATTAGCCATGAAGGTAAAACAGGAATGGCTGGGCACAGAAGTGTTCAAGGGGGAGGGAAAAAGGGAGGGAGAATGAGCCACAGAAACCAAAGAGAGGGTATTATGAAAATGCCATAATGAAGCTCATTTCTTCATATGTTAGCTAAAAACATTTTTTTTTTAAAAAAAAAAAGGGTGGGTACTGTTTACATGTAAGAACTTAACATTTTATATTTCACAACCTCTTCTTGGCTCCTCCATTGGCTTTGGACCATAACCCAACAGTGTGTTCCCTTTTTTGCTTAATGAATACAAAATTGTAGGCAAATAGGAGGAAGAAGTCCAGGGTTCAGTAGCACAGTATTGAATATTAATGTTATAATTAACATTAATTTATTGTATTTTCAAAATAACTAGATGAGATGATTTTGAAAAGAAATATTCGGCATTATAGATACACTTACTATATATAATGATTTGGTCATTATTCATTATATGACATATATATATATATATATATATATATATAATTATCACCCCATATAATATGCAATAATTATGTGTCAAACTAAAATTAAACTGGTTATTTCTTCCTGGGAGACAACAGCCTAGTATTCTATTTTGACCTGGATTCTTCCTGCTTGGAAGTAACACTAGAACATAGCAGAGCTCACGGCTGTAGAAAACTCTATTCCAATCAATAATCTTTTCCCAGCCCTTGGATGCTTTCTTCCACCCAAGGATCTCAAGGCAGTGAGAGTCCTAGACAAGGACGACAGGGATGTGGATCAGCCAGTCTTGTCCTCAGATGCCTATAATGTCTCCTTGGGAGTCTCCAGTGAGGTCTGAGCACAGAGTCAAGAAGACATTGAGGAACACTGAAGAAAGACCAAGGCAAGTCACCGTGGAGGCCTGGGTAGAGCCTCAAAGACAAAGGATGGCATCAGAAAGAACAGGTCTGAAGGCTGTCACTCAGAGAACCTCCCACCACAGCCAAGGGCACCTGCACTAACCACTCAGCCTTTGAATAATGAACACTGACCCTGGGGTCCAGGAATACAGTTATATCAAATAGAATGGCATTCATGTTCTCTCCCCAATGGTCAGCAGGCTTCAGCTTTCTTTCTTCTCTTTTCTTCCCAGAATCCAGTTTGTATTTTTATTTTTATTTTATTTTATAGTTCTGATGAAACCCTAAGCCTCTAAGAAGAAAAGTTTTGGAGAAGTTCCTTCGATCTTTATTAACTATAAATCCAGCGAGCCACCTGCTTGGAGGAGGATCCTCCTGCCTGCTTTGCTGAAATGTCGGTACTGATAAAACCCTTGGGATTTTGCTTGGTTGGTTTTGTTGTTGTGGTGGTGGTGGTTTTCTTTTTCATATGCAATTTAAGAGTCAAAGTGCTAGCCCTCTATATTTTTCACAGCTGGGATGTCAAGGCCTAGAGAAGTTAAGAGCATGTTTGGGGATGCACAGGTTAAGACAAGGCAGAGCCAGGCCTGGTTCCAGAGTCTAGATTCGTCTTTGTCAAGGGAGGATGTCCAGCTTGGGTAACCTCAGCACTAAGGAAAGTCAGGCACAAGCTTCATTCCCTGAGTTAAAAATAAATAAAGAAATTAATTAAATAAAAAGCTTTCAAGGCAACATCCAGTTAGTTTTGTCCTACAGATGTTTCTTGATCACACTGTTCTGTTGTTGTGAAGAGACACCATAACCAAAGCAGCTCTTATAAAACAAAAGCATTTGATTGAGACTTAGAGTTTTAGTCCATTTTCATCATGGTAAGAAGCACAGTGTAAGACTCTGATGAGCCTTAGTTACCGGGGACCCTCTGAGTGAACCACTTGGAGCTGGGGATTGATGCAAAAGCAAGAGGAATTTATTGTTGCAGTGTGCTAGGGTCATCCTGCACCCGCAGGAGAGGTGGCCTGTTCAGAGAATTTTTTATACAGTTTCCAGGGGCAGAATAGAGCATCAGCAACTAGGCACAATATGATTGGCGGAACAGTGCACCCTTTAAACTGATTGGTCTTTAGGGAATGAGGTAGTAGGGGCTTCCTTTATCTGCAGGCAGCCAACAGTCAGTCCACCCCGTGGTTTTTCCGAGGAATGTAATCAGCCTCTCCCTTCTGGCCTAAGTGCTCCACCAACCTCTTCCTTCTGGGACTGGAGGGGTCTTTATGTTCTAGGGTCCAGTGGAATTTTCCAACAGTCTTTAGTTAGCTGATCTCTTCAACAGCACTTGCAGGTAGACATGGTGCTAGAGTAGAAATTAAGAGCTCTATATCTGGATCCACAAACAGCTGGAACAGAGAGTCTCTGAGCTTGGAATGGGCTTTTTGAAGCCTCAGAGCCCACCCTCAGTGACACACTTCCTCCAACAAGGCCATGCCTCCTAAATCTTCTCAAGTAGTTCCACTTCCTGATGACTAAGCTTTCAAACGTATGAGTGTCTGGGCACCATTCTCATTCAAACCACTGCAAGAAGTATAGACAGTAGGCAATGTATATAATAAACACCACAAGAACCATATTAAACATGTTACATATTACACGTTACACATATTACACGAGAAAGCTTCTCAATGCAAGTTCTAGTATTCTTTGTCATAAGCACTCTGTCTCTAAAACAGCTCAATAGCATTCTCCGAGCACCTCCATCTTTATTTCCCATGATTCTCCACTCCTCCCACACCTCCTTTGCTATAACAAAAGCAATAAAGCAGCGTTTCTCAAATCAGGGATCACTGTGGCTTTTGTTATTCTCCCTTGTAGTTAGCTGAATATCTGTCTCTCTGAAAGAATTCGGTGTCCCTGCTGTCCTCACAAGGAGTGCCATCGTCACTAGTTCTGGAAGCCCAGTCTTGCCTGGACACAAATAGAAATGGCTAGATGAAACCAGGGCTGATGGAAAGGGTCTGGCCTGGCCCCAAAGAAAATAGAAAGATTTGACCCCAAGGAGGCAGACAGGCCTGATTCCCGGGCACACGAGGTAAATGGCGAATGGAAATCCAACTGTTGCAGAGACTGATTGCTCGGATGGAGCAAATGTGCTGTGAAATCAGCCCTTGGAAAATCATCTGGAGTTCATCTCAGAGAAATCCAAAAACAATAACTGACTCCCCCCGCTGCTTCAGAGAGGCCTCAGGAGCTCCCCCAGCAGAAGCCGCAGAGGCCCTGGGTCTCCCAAGTCTGCCCTTGTTTATTTACAAACCTGCCTTCCTCTCCCACTTTAGGTCATCCTTCAGCTCTGCCCTCTCCAAGCCCTGGGGAGCCCCGGGCATTCATTAGACCTCTCACATGACAGGCAGCAGGAGACACAAATAAAAAGAGAGACAGTGAACTCCGGGGCTACCTGGCAGGATGCAAACTGGAGCCCTGCAGGACTGGAGGGGAGGTCACACAGCTGGAAACTGGGCAAAGGGATCTTCAAGCCTTCCCCAGAGAACTGCTGTGTGTAGGGATGAGGCAGCCTTGAAGTTTTCTCTGAGACCCTGCACCAAGGTTGGTAAGAGAGCATCAGGGTATAGATATCCTAGAAAATGGAAAAGGCTTTGGTGTGGAGTTTTGAATGCTACAGTGCGTGTTCTAAACCATCAAAGGAGAGAGCCTGCTCTCTGGTCCCCAGGGCAGATTCCATTCCTGAAGTGTCCTGTGCTCTTTTACATTCCCAGGGAAAGGTCACAGCCCCACCAGCCCAGAAGCCTCAAAGTCTTCTATACCACTCACTTATTAGAATGGCTCCTGCAACCGATGCTGGTTAGAGCCCAAGGTTGGCCTGAGATGAGGTATGGCTGTGTGCACACACACAGCAACACCAGTATAAGAACACACACACACACACTGTTGGTATCAGAAACCAGCTTTGCAGATCCCCTCTGAACCCAGTGACATCACTCATAGGTGTCGACAGGGACCTGTGCATTTGTTGCTATGGCAATCCCGTACATTCCCAGAGTCCACTTCCCACCCTTGCCTCCGAGCCCTTATGTCACAGCCTAAATAAAAGACAGACCCTTCCTGACTTTTGCCCCTTTTTCTCCTCTTTTCCCCTTTGTCTCTGTCACCCCATCTTTGCCCTTGTCCTCCCCAATAAACTTCTGTCATGTGGAACTGCATTGGCCTGGTGTGGTCTGTCTGAACAGGAGCCGTGATTCCAACACAGCACACACACACACACACACACACACGAACACGAACACACAAAATGGGTCTGTGGATGTAGCTCCGTTGATGCTTGCTAACATACGCAATAAGCAAAGTGAGAACTTTGCCGCAAACTTATGGTTCGCATCCCAGGCTGCCTCTCTTCCCTGGACATCCTCCCAGAACCCTGAGCCATCCCACCCTAGGTCTGCATTAAAATCTCAGATATTGGGCTAGCACCTAAAGAGAAACTGGAGGGAGCCATTGTGAAGATGTTTGTAAGTTTCTCCGAAGAGGAAACTGACAACATGTCAGATTTTCCAAGCTGCTTTCCAAAGCCTTGTGTTAATGGATCTTCCAGGAGCCCTCTCTTAACAACCTGAGAAAAAAGATTTGGTTCTCAGCCTTTGCCTCAAAACACAGGCTGATGTCTCTGTGGGCAGCACATGCCCGCTGACCAATCCTCCCTCGCCTGTGAACAGTCTCAGCCTCCCACCTGCTTTCCAACACTGTCTCTCCCATCCATGAAAGCAAATTGGAATAAAAGTTATTATGAGACCATCTAGAATTGACTATAGCTTATTTTTTTAATTAGTGTAAAAATGACTTAGCAATTTTAATAACTTTGCTGTGAAGTAGATTACTGCCATCCCGGTGTAGTCTTGTAGGGCATGCAATAAGAAATACCTGGAGCCAGGAGGTGGTACCCCGGATCTTTAACTCCAGCACTTGGGAGGCAGAGGTAGGTGAATTTCTTGAGTTCAAGGCCAGCCTGGTCTACAGAGTGAGTTCCAGGACAGCCAGAGCTACACAGAGAATTCCTGTCTCTAAAACAAACACACAAACAAACAAACAAACCAAACACGCTTGGAGCCAGCCTAGAGCTTCCCAAGGGTTTCTGTTTGATCCCTGAATATAGACTGCCTGGCTGGCTTTCAGGGTCTTATGTGTGTAATGTGTGGCAGGGAGAAAAGGGAGATGGACGGATGGATAGATGGACATGTTATTCTTCACATCAGCATCCACAGGCTCTCAGAGATGGTGTTACTACTAGTTTTATGACCAGCTCTTCTCACCTCTGATTGATGTGGACTAGAAAATTCCATCTCTGCAGAGTTTTGAGTAACTAATGTACAATTTTATTGTCAAGATGGTCATGCTGTGCTGGGCATGATTGTGCCCTTGAAAGAAGGATTTCGAGTTGAAGCCTAGCAGGGCTACACAGCAAGAGAATCTCAAATTAAAAAACAAAACAAAACAAAAAAAAACAAAAAACAAACGAACAAACAAAAAACTAAACAGGTCATAAGACCCAGTCGAGTGATGCCATGAAAGAAGGAGAGGTATGTGTGGTAATTCTAGATACTCTTGAAGCTGAGGCAATAGTATCTTAAGTTCAAGGCCAGTCTGGACAACTCAGCAAGATTCTCCAAATGAAGAGTAAAGGTGGGGTTGTGCTGAGTATAGTGGTTAGTGATGAAACGTTTAGTATGTCTGATGGTATAGTTGCATTTAATACACAATACGCGCACACACACACACACACACACACACACACACACACATACACACAGAGAGACAGAGACAGAGACAGAGACAGAGACAGAAACAGACTAGGGCTGGAGAGATACCTCAGCAGTAAAGAGCACATCTGCTCTTCTAGAGGTCCAGAGGTCAATTCCCAGAAACCACATGGTAGCTCACAACCATCTATACTGGGATCTAGTGTGTCTGAAGAGAGCTACAGTACACTCCTATACATTAAATGAATAAATAAATATTTTAGTTTGTTTGTTTGTTTGTTTGTTTTGGTTTATCGAAACAAGGTTTTTCTGGATTACCCTGGCTATTCTGGAACTCACTCTATTGCCCAGGCTGGCCTCGAACTCAGAAATCCCCCTGCTTCTGCCTCCCAAGTGCTGGGATTAAAGGCGTGTGCCACCATCGCCTGGCTATAAATAAATATTTTAAAAAAAAGTTCTAGGGTAGCCTGGTCTACAGAGCAAATTTCAGAACCAGAGCTTTTTAATGAGGCTGCTTCAAAAGGCTGGGGTAGGAGGATTGGGAGATAGCTCAGTTGGTAAAGTGCCTTGTCACATAAACATAAAGACCCAAATTTGAGCCACAAAATTGATATAAAATGACAGATGTGATGGTACATGCTTGTAATCCCAGAGCTGGGAAGATGGAGATAGATCTGGGGCTCATTGGTGGGCCAGCCTTACCCACCAGTGTCAGGCCAGTGAGAGACCTTGTCTTAAAAATGGAGTGGATGACACCTGAGAGATTACATCAGAAGACGACTTCTGACTTCCACAAACATGTGCACATACTTGTATGCCTAGAGGAACACACATGCACATGTATGCATGCGTATGTACACATACACACATATTCATGCATATGTACATATACACACATTCACACTCACCCCCCCCCACACACAAACACATTCACACACACAAAACTGAGCCTGTACATGTAATTCACTTGCGGCTTGCCTAATATGCACAAAGTTCTGGGTTCAATTCCAGCCCCATAAAAACTGGACATGATACTACATGCCTGTGATCCTGTCACTAAGGAGGTTGACACATGATGACTTGTGATGATCAAGGTCGCTCTCATCTATATATTGAGTCCAAGGTCAACCTGGGATACTTGAGATTCCAAGGACTAACTAGGGTGACCAGCACAAGGGCAAACAATGTAGGAGAAGTAATGTTCATGAGAGTCTCAGGAAGAGGGGGTGCAAGGGTCCTTTTAGCATCCAGATTCTACATATTTAGATGTCACATTGTCGGGCTACAGAGAGCTGGCAGCTTCCTCTCCTTCCCTCCTACCTCCAGCTTTGAAAGTGCTGGTTTCAGGGCTGCTGTGAGTCTAACCCACAGCGTTAAGGGAGGGTGCCCCTGCTTTCACCATCCCACCCCCTCCTGCTGCTCACACAAAGGTTGGAGATCCCTGCATCAACTCCCCTTAGAAAGAAGACCACGTTCACCCCCTCAGAGGCAGCAGCCAGGCCAACTGGCCCAGGCTTCTTTCAAGCTCATTGGATATAGAGAGAGACTAAAAAACAAGCAGAAGGAGTCAGGGTTTGAATCTGAGTTTCCTTATCATGTATTGGAAGATGGCCTTCTGGGAACAGGACTCCGCCCACCCTCAGGGAGGGACTTCTTTTCTACTCTTTTTTTAATTTTAATTATTATTATTTAACTTTTTACTGATGCCTGTGAGTTTCACATCCTGCAACCCAGCCTCATTCATCTCCCATATCTACTCCATCCTGTCAACCTCCTCACAAAAATAAAACACACACACACACACACACACACAAACGGACAAAAAAAATTAACACACAGCAAAGCATAGAAAACATCCCGTTGTGGAAACCAAAGTGTGCCCCAGTGTGTCACACAGTCCACACATCTACATTTGCTAATGTCGGTTGCGATAAGTCATTGGTTTGGTTTGAGGTCTCTAGCTTCTGTGACACCGTCAATATTGCACCCTCACTGGGAAGCCTCCTGGATCACATTGTTACCCCATGTCCTGCAGTTTTGGATTGGCAGGACTGGCCCTTTCACGTACCCCAATAGTTCACAGAAGGTGTAGATTTAGGGGTGGGCCATCTCAAAGACCTGGACCTGGGTCTGAGGCAGCTGAGTTGGTCAGTCTGCCAGCTCTCTCTTATCTGTACCACATCGCAAACTCTCCTGCACTACTCCAGCTAGGCCACCCAATGCCATCACTGGCAGGTGGCAGGGCCAGCTCTTCTACTCTTACTCGACCTTAGGCAGGATCCTTTGCACCCATGCCTTGAGAGCCAGCTCCACTGTGCTGCTGTAAGACTCTGGTGAGCCTTAATTTGCCAGAGACCCCCTGAGTGAACAACCCAGAGTCGGGGACCGATGCAAAAACAAGAGGAATTTTATTGTTCCAGCATGCTGGGTTGCCCTGCACACAAAGCAAAGAGAACGACCATGCGCAGTCCATAGCGTATAGTTTTCAGAGCGGCAGTCATTACGCACAATGTGATTGGCAGAACAGTGTGACTTTTAAACTGATTAGTCTTTAGGGAATGAGGTAGCAAGGACTACCCTTGTCGGTAGGTAGCCAACGGTCTGTCCACCCTGGGGAATGTGTCTATGTGCTCTGAGTCTCTTCCACCCGCAGGTGGCCGATGGTCAGTCCACCCCACGCCCTTGGTCTGAGGAATGTAATTAAGCCTAAGTCTCTCCCTTCCAGAGGGGAGGAGTGCCTAAGTGCTCTATGACGTTTCTCTTCCAGGAGGGGAGGAGTCTGGTGGAATTTTCCAAAGGTCCTGACCTGACTGACCTCTTCACCACCCAATCAAAGCATGAGACCCACTCTCTCAAGTATTCCAGCCAACAAGGGGCTGGACCGGTTCCCCTGCTCTCGTACCTTTGGGGCTGGCTTCCCTATGCCTTCATCATCAGAACTAGCATCACTGTGTTGCCCAGGTGAAGTACAGGGCATGCTTTCCCCAGTGTTGCAGTCAGTGGGGGCGGGGGAAGCTCTCCTGCTCTTCTGACTGACTTTGGGGCCAGCTTTCCCAACTACTGACGGTGGTGAGGCACCCGTGAGATGGACATCACCCCAGTACCAGGGGAAGAACTTTTCTGATAGAGATAAATAGGAAACAGATTCAAAATATGGCCTGTCATCTCCAGGATGGCAAGGATTTTTTTGTCCGTTTTGATTTTCTGCTGCCTGAAATGGTGTTCAATATAGGAGCATGTCTTGAAGAGGAAGTGTCTGAGTATTAAGTGTTATGGCAAGAAATGAAGTGTGCTAAAATGGAGACCGGAGGCTCTACCTTTATGATGGAGCTGCTCTGAGCCAGGACCTTAGCACCCACTTTCTGGTTTCTGTCCACTTTGCTGTGATTACCTATCAAAGAGAAGCAACTTACAAAGGGAAGGATTGATTTTGACCTATGGTTCAGAGGGTCTTTACTGTGGGGACCTGTAAGGCATGCATGTCACTGGGGCAGCTCTGTCCAAAGGACCAGGAAGCCAGGGAGCCAAAGCAAAGAGGGCAGAAAACAGGACTGGATTGTAATCTTCAAAGGGCCACTGCAGTTACCCAGCAGTACTGTCCAGGCCCTGCCTCCTCCCAAAACAGCACCATTAGCTGGGGCACTTGAGCTCGCAGGGGACATTTGGAAATCTAAGCCACAAGGGCACTGCTACTTGGTTAATAGGCTCATTCTCTTGGCCTAGCAAAGTGTCACAGATGGAGTGGCTTAAACCACAGAAAGGAATTGTCACATAGTGTGGAGGCTGCAAGGACACAATCAAGATGTCTGCAGGAGGTTCCTTCTGAGGTTTTTTTGGTTTTGGTTTTTGGTTTTTCAGGACAGGGTTTCTCTGCATAGCCCTGGATGTCCTGGAACTCACTCTGTAGACCAGGCTAGCATCAGACTCAGAAATCCATCTGCCTCTGCCTCCCAAGTGCTAAGATTAAAGGCATGTGCCACCATTGCCCGGCTCCTTCTGAGTTTATAAGAATCTCTGTCAATCTGTAGAGGCAACCTTCTACTCTTATTGTCTCCTTCCTTCTCTCTCTCTCCCTCCCTCTCTCTCTCTCTCTCTCTTTCCCCTCTTTATATATATATATATGTGGGGGGGGGCACATGTGGTATGTGTATACCCTGGTGAGGCTGCCCATGTGTGTGCCAAGGCTGGAGGTCAGTGCTGAGTGTCTTCCACACTGGCCCAGCCTATTTTGGAGACAGTGTCTCATTGGCTATGCTGACCCCACCCAGCGTTGGGATTACAGATGTGCACTAAAACACCTGGTTTTCTACACAGGTGCTGGGAATCAGAACTCAGCCCCTCATGAGTACAAGAACATCAATCATACTTTAGAAGAGCTATTCAAAACACTTCCCTTAACCTAATTGCCTCAGGGAATATCCTATCTCTGTATAACATCGTCGTAGTCTGAGGTATTGGAGACTTCAACGTATGAACTAGGAGAAGGCCGTCATTCAACCTGTAACGGTATTTAACAACTATGAGCTGCGGTTAATGATAACATCAGCAACAAGGAAAGGTAGAAAAATCAAAGTTATTAACAGTAAAGAAAATAACCTTCCCTAGTTAGCCAGCATTATCTAGTAGTTCTGTGTCACCTGAGGTATAAGCGCTAAGCCCATCAAGCTGCAGCTTAAAGATCCCTTCTCTCCCATGTAAGCCTTCACCTCGTGCCCCAACCCTCTCTCTCCCTTCCAGACACTGCTACCATACCCACTCCATCTCCACAGCTGGGGATGTGCTCCCCATTGAAAGCCTTTCCTCCCTCAGATTATTCAACTACAACACCTCAGGAAACCATCTCTGCCTTTGTCCCTTTGGGAACTATTTTCTGGTCACAATTTACAGTCAGTGTCCCAACACACTCACGGGACCACTAATGAATATAGAGATGGTTGCCAGAGAAGTGGGGAGGACCAGGGAGTCAAGCAGGAAGCTGTGCCCACCTGGTTCCTACAGGAGCTGTCATGTCCTTTAGAGGAACAGGCCAACACCAAAATCATGGAGAAGTGGGGGAAAGAAATGCGATGGTTTAAACAAGATGTCTCCCATCATCCAGGTATTTGAATCCTTGGTTCTCAGTTGTAGGCTGTTTGGGATAGACCTTGTTGGAAGAAGTGTCACCAGGGACAGGCTTTGAGGATTCAAAAGGCATTTCAAGTTCACTTTCTCTGTTCCCTGTTTGTGGCTCAAGATGTCAGTCCTCCCGAAGGAGTTGAAGGGTTTGCAGCCCCTTAGGACAAACAACAATATGAACTAACTAGTACCCTCAGAGCTCCCAGGGACTAAACCACCAACCAAGGAGTACCCATGGGGGGACTAATGGCTCTGGCAGCATGCGCATAGCAGAGGATGGCCAAATCAGTCATCAATGGGAGGAGAGGCCCTTGGCTCTGTGAAGGTTCTGTGCCCCAGTGTAGAGGAATGCCAGGGCCAGGAAGGGGAGAGGGTGGGGCGGTGAGCAGGGGGAGGGGGGAAGGAACAGGGGTTTGTTCTTGTTGTTGTTTTTTGGGTTTTTTGGGGGGAGGGGGGAACTGGGAAAGGAGAAATCATATGATATGTAAATTTTTAAAAATCTAATAATAAAAAAAAAGATGTCAGTCCTCAGCTCCCAGCTTCCAGGCTCGGTCGGTCACCAGACCTACCTGCTGCTACGCTTTCACTGTGATAGGGATGGACTCTTACCCACCCGCAACGGTAAGCTCAATAAAACCCTTCCTTCTTGGTCGTGGTGTTTTATCCCAGCAATAGGAAAGTAGCCATTGCAGAAGCCCTGCCTCCCTTTTCTTCTGTCCTTTATGGCCCCCAGTCCTGCAGCCTCTCCACAAAGACCGTGGAAACTGGGGTGAGTACGAGGCAGACAGAGTAATCCATATCCACTACATCTATTTCACCTCGTTCTGAACCCAAATAGTGCTTTGGTCTGGACCACGGTGACCCTCGGCCACTGAAAGGAGCCACCTTGACTGATGACTTCCCTTATCAGTGTGTGACTGTAGCTATGGTTGAATAGCAACAACAGTGAAGACAGCCACCTGAGTGAGCCATGTTTGCATAGTCCTCTCCCTGTGCCTCGTTCCCCTCAGTGCTGAGAACAGAGCTGGGCTTGTAGTATGTGCTTAGTGAATCAGAGCTGAGCACAGCCTGGGGTTTCAGAGAAGTGTGGGTGGAATCTGTGCAAATACATATTGAAAAATCACCGGACTCTGGAAGAACGATTGTCAGGTCCATTTCCTGCTGTGGATGGAGCCAGGAGACACTGGGAGCTTGGCAGCCTGACAGCTGAGGAGCAGCCAGGGAATTTAGCAGGAGACAGAGAAAATGAGTCCTGCGGGTCTGGCCCAGCACCATCAAAAGCAGACACTGGCAGAGCCTCTCATCCTAGATTCATCGGCCAAGGTGGGTGGGTGCTGGCCCAGCTTGCACAGGTCCCCTGGGAGCCATGGAGTTTGGAATGCAGAGAGGAGACAGCATCTTCAGAAGGCAGATGGTTCAGTCTAAGACCAGGCCTTGCTGAAGGGTCACAGCCATGGTCACCTAAAGGATATTACAGATGTGTCTGTCTGTCATGACGCTTGCTGTACTGAGCCTCTGGGGGACACTCTCAGCCATTGGCTTAGGCTAGTTGCTGAATGGACCAGGAGTGGGCACTTGCCCACAGGATAAGCCTTGATGTATGGCGGATAGAATGACTGTCATTCCCACGTACTTTCTATGCTATGGACCCTCATGGCCATTTCATCTCCCTCTTGAATTTAAGAGTGAGTATGTGGTTCCATTCTGGACAATGGAATTAAGGCTGGTGGAAGTTTGAGGAAAAGGGAGAATGGCAGATACGGAACTTTTTCTGTCTTTAAATGTAGTATCTCCATGTGGGGCCTACTGTGGCTGTTGTCTTACTGCCAGAAATGGGACAAAGGCTAGGGAATAGAAACCAGAGGGATGGAAAGACAGTCACCGTTGTCCAGCCACCACCCCCCAGCAGCCCTCAAACCTTCTTCTGACTGCCAAGTCCCCTTCTGTGAGATAACCAATGTCATTACTGCTTGTACAGTGAGCATACTGCCTGCAGCCAAAAACACCATTTGACCATTTGATGTAACAGCAAAGACAATTGGTTACACCAGGAAGACCACGTCCCTTCAGGATCTGCTCAGGACAGGTAGGCCCATAACAGTTTGGTGGAGAACTTCAACTATTACTTCAATGTTGATTTTTTAGTATAATATTTTTATTAATTCTCTGAGAATCTCATATAATGTATTTTGATTAAAACATTTATTTTAACAGTTGTGGATCTGTTTGAACACCTGTGACTTTCTAAGCAGCTGTCAGTTTTAAATTATAACAGAAACAGAGCATCAAACTTGTAACGCATTTCTTTCCACCATATGCTTATTTAAGTAAACATGTGAATAAGCTTTAAGGTTTATTTTTCTTTACGTGTGTGTGTGTGTGTGTGTGTGTGTGTGTGTGTGTGTGCGCGCACACACACACACACATATTAGGTGCTCTCAGACTCCAGAAGAGGGTGTCAGATCCCCTGGAGCTGGAGTTACAGGTGGTCAGGAACTATCCCATGTGAGGACTAGAACTATACTCTGGTTCTCTGACAGAAGCCATGGAGAGAAAGTTTTTAAAGGAGAATACTGAATAATAATCCTTGACAGGTTCTCTGTTACCTTGGGTCTTCATTTCTGAAAGCACCCATGTTAAATTATGTTGGTAATGTGAGAACCACTCACACTCCAGAACCAAATGCACAGCCTTCATCTCCCACCCCACCTTCCGGGACTCAGTGCCAGGGCTATGTCATCACCAGCCGCCAAAGCAACATTTTCACTGTCACCCCAGGCCACAGATTTTCTGTATGTGCAGTGCCATACCCTTTATAAAGCCTGGGCCTTCACAGCTTTTTTCTTCCCTTCCATGTCCCTCCCTGCCCCTCCCCCCGCCAGAGGTAGTCTTTTTTTTTTTTTCCAGAAAGGGTTTCTCTGTGTAGCCCTGGCTGTCCTGGAACTCACTCTGTAGACCAGGCTGGCCTTGAACTCAGAAATCTGCCTGCTCTGTCTCCCAAGTGCTAGGATTAAAGGCGTGTGCAACCATTGCCCGGCTGAGGCAGTCTTTTGTATACCCCTGTCCCCCAATAAACCTCTCTCAAGGTCTGTTGTGTGGTGTGATTTTGTGGAATTCCTTGGCCCTGTGATTGCCACAAAGCACACATTACATCTACACTAAATAGATGCATATGCTTTTCTCTGTTAACTGGTCCTGTTTGATAAGGGTCTCCGCCATAAACACAAACATGGAAAAATAAAGTGCTTCACTTCTCTAGTGCAAGTGATTGAAGTGAAATACTGTATTTGGTGTGTAACTTTCCCAAAAGCAGGCAAAGGGACAGAAGTTCCTTGGAACTACCTAGAGTCAGGTTCAAAGGAAACCCCATTTCCCCTTCTTGTGGTGGTTAGAGAAAAACCAGCATTCCTCAGGAACCTGTGAAACCGGTTCCCCTCCAGTAGCTCCCCATCACTGGAGGAAGGGAAGGGACCACTGGCTGTGGTGGCGGTACTTACTAGCAAATCAAAGCTGGTTCTGGCCTCCAGGCTTCCTCAGTACCACAAGAACTGTTACTTTATTTCAGAGTCCAGGCTAAGGTCCTGGCTCTTCTCAGCCCTGCCCCCACCTTAGCCGCCTCTCTCCAGGTACTCATCTCTTCTTATAACCCTGCCATTTGGCCATTCTCTCTCCCTCTCCCTCTCCCCCTTCTCCTCTCCCCCTACCTCTCTGTCTCCTTCTCCCCCATCTCTCTCTTTCTCTCTCTTTGTTTTCATCTCTCACCTCCCTCTCTTCTCCCCTTCTGCTTTTCTTATGGCTAGATTCATCTTGCTGGCCGTGTTTAGTCTACTTTCTCTCTTTCTCGGCTCTGGACTCTTCCAGATGCCTCTGGATGTACTCGCCCTCATATCTGCAAGAAAAACCTTCTTCCCCCAAACCCTACCATGGAGTGGTCATGTAGTTGGTTTATATACATCTAGTAAAGAGCGAGAGTCACAGAGAGCAGAAAGGTGAAGCGTGAGAGACTTTCAACACAGTGAGCCTTTCAAGCTTCTGCCAGAGCTAGGGAGGTAGGAAGAACAGGACAGTCCACTCGCCCTGCTCTCCTGTGCTTCCAGGCTAACAGAGACAGACATCAGTCAGTTTAAACAGCCCATGGTGTGTGATTAGTTACCGTGGTAGTGACTTCTTGGAGACAGACCTAAGGAGACAGAGCAAAGTCAGGAGTATCTACCATAGAACTCTCTTCATCCCAAGGGAATGAGAAGGAAAGGGGGAAGGGGAAGAGACAGAGAGAAGAAAACAGGGAGAGAAAAAGAGAAAAGGGACAAGAGAGGAAGGGAGAAAGGAAGGCACGGAAGAAGGGACTCCTAACTTAGTGCTTCCAGGCCACAGAGCACCTTTGAATGAGCTTTCTCAATAGTAGACTGCTATGTAACTCAGCTCCTACCCCCAGCAGCACATACGCTAGCGTCCTAACTTCCTGTGTCTCCCGATGTGACTATTTGGAGGCGAGTCTACCGAGAGATAAGTTAAATGGGGTCACTAGGATGGGCTCTAATCCAAAGTTCTGATGTTTTTATAAAAGGAGAAATATTAGACTCTGTCATGTATGGAGGGAAAAAACACCTGAAGACCTGGGGACAAGGTGGCCCTCCGCTAGCCATGGAGAGAAACCAGAGGCAGATCTATCCCTCCTTGGCCCCACTAGCCTGAACCTGCATCTTGCCTTCCAGCCTCTAAAACAATGAGACCGTGAATTTTCATTGCTTGGCCACAAGTGTGTTACAGCAGCCCTGGCAGAGTACCTTAGGGACTGAGTCTCTGCCTTTCTTATCAATAGCCCACTACAGGGCCTTGGACTACATAGTTTAGAAGAGAAGCATCTGTCTGTCCAGGGCCTGAGGACTCAGAGAACAGCTCTCCCCATCTGTTTGGCCCCATTGTTCTCTGGCCTTGCCTCCTACCCTAGGACTCTAGGTTTGTAGCAGACACTGGTCCTCCCTCCTGGTGGGAGCAGGGCTTAAAGGAAAACCCCTGATGTTCTCTCTGGACCAGTTATTAGAGTCCTGGGAAAGATGAGGTTTACTGCCAGGAAGTAACCCTAGGAAGCCATCCTCTGCTGCTGGAGACATGAGGGCAGTGGGGGAGAAGCAAGATTCTCCAGCCATGACTCACCCTACATTTCATGGGGAAGGGAAGTGGAGAAAGTCCCGAAAAGCCATCCGGAAAAACAGTTAAACTCGTTCTTATTACACAGACTTGAAGCCCACACTATCTGATGTGTGCGCCATAGCAGCCACAGTTAAATGTACAAGGAACACTGGCCTGTGGACTGACTCAGTGTCCCGATTCAGGCTGGGCAGGGGACCTCTTGGGATCACAGGAGTGTCTGCCCTGGCTAGGGACACCACCATGGAGGGGGATTACGTCCAGCAGATTAAGAACAGGACCCAAGTTGACAGGGCTTCAGTCCTCGTGGTCCTGCTAAAAGGAAGGCTCCAGGCTGTTGGGCGGTGGTGGGCTTGTGGCTTGAGCTGGGGCTGACTGGTTTTTCCACTCCCAGTGTTTCTGGGCCTGAGAAAACACTTCCAGCAGCAGAAAGACTTAGACTGACAGTGTGGAGAAAACCCCCGAAGTGGGGGGAGCCAGCAGGGAGAAGAACAGACTCTTTCAGAAAGGACAGGAGATTGGCAGGTGCTAAGTGGGGGGTTTGAGGTGAAGCCAAGGGGCTGGTGCCACACACCATGTCAGTCTCAGAGCTTCACTTCACCATCAGCCAGGGTTCTGGGATTGGACACTCAGGATTTTGAAGCCAGCTGATTGGTATCAGCAAGCCCCATCTGTCCATTAGCATTTATGGGGCACCAAGTGCTTACAAAATGTTATACTGTCTGAAGAGGAGAGCTTCCAGAACAACAGCAAATTGCTTTTATATCTTTGTGCTTTGAGTTATGCTGGATGAAAAGTGGCAACTGTGACACACACACACACACACACACACACACACACACACACAAACACACACGGCTGTCACCGGTCCTTCTTTCAACTCAGTAAAGCAGAAGTGAGGTGCTCACAGGCAGGGCCCACTTTCTCCGTGCTAACCCTGAGGCCAAGGCTAACTGCCTGACAGGTATGATGTGTTTCGCCAGATAAACATACAAAGCATCACGGGCTGGTGTGTATGCACAGGGAATTTTTCAGCTGAATGAAATAACAAGTACAGTGGACAGTGTGAGCCTTACAGATGAGGACCATGGAGGAGCCCTGGGCTGGGCTTTTGAAAGCCAATGAGAAGCCATTAATGGCCTAGTTTCTTATGTTATCACTGGATGACACCTGTGCTTGTCCCAGCATGATGCCAAAAGAGAACACTTTTTTTAAAAAAAAGAAGAAAATACTATTTCCTCCTGTAATACACACTTTTACAAGCCAATCTAGAGACAGCTGGGCAGGATGCAATGGAAGCAGACCTGAAGACAAAGACTTTCTCGTCTGCAGGTCCTGACACTGCTGAATATTTCCCTAATTGGTGATTCCAACTCACTTGGTTTCAAGATCTTCAGAGTGTGTGTGATCTAGAAAGCAGAGAGGAGTCTTGGGCCTGCGTGGAATCCATTTTCCACCACCACTGGAGACACCAGGCATCAGCAAAGTGGCCTTTCTGCTCGCATCACAATACAAGAAGAGTGAACCCAAGTCCATCAACATCCTGCTGTGCTGTGGCAGTTTATTCTAGGAAGCACACTGGAGAGCGTGACTGAAAATAGAAATGCGGGTTTTGCATATTTCATCCCCTAACCTAGCACTTTGACCCTTTCCAGAGCGAGCTGAGATGGCTGCTGTGATCAATCAAAATGTGCTGACGCTTGGTGTCTTCCATGTCAAAGAGGAGCTTCCTTCAGTGAAGCATTTGCTGAGAGTTTAACGTTTTAAACACAGTATCCTTACCTGATATGGGGTTTTAACTCCCCCCGCCCCCCTGCATGTGATACAGGGTTGAAATGTAGCCCAGGATGGCTGCTAATTTGCTCTGTGGCTGTATGTGTATCAGTAGAAGGCACCTTGGTGGGACTGGGCTAAGATATGCAGTAGAGATCATACCACACAAAAGTTCTCACATAAGATGTTTACTTGGGGGTCCAGGGGGTGGCAAAAGGCCATCTAGGAATGGGGACATGAGAGAGAGACACACACACAGACAGACAGACAGACAGACAGACGGGCAGACCAGGATACAGAGAGAATGAGAGAGAGAGAGAGAGAGAGAGAGAGAGAGAGAGAGAGAGACAGACAGACAGACAGACAGAGAGACAGAGAGACAGAGAGACAGAGAGAGAGCACAAGAGAGTGCTTTTTTGTTTGTTTGTTTTGTTTTTTGGTTTTTGGGTTTTGGGTTTTTCAGTACAAAGTTTCTCTGTGTAGCCCTGGCTGTCCTGGAACTTACTCTGTAGACCAGGCTGGCCTCGAACTCAGAA
>NW_022196912.1:88363022-88363197 GCF_008632895.1 Mastomys coucha | reverse complement strand
GCCTCGAACTCAGAAATCCACCTGCCTCTGCCTCCCAAGTGCTGGGATTAAAGGTGTGCGCAACCACCACCCGGCCAGAGAGCGCTTTGAAAGAGTTCGAAAGCTGAGAGGATCGTGTCCCTGCCACCCTGCGGCTCCCCTGGGAGTTGTGGGGCTTGTGGCTCCCGGCTGGCTG
>NW_022196912.1:88346370-88362419 GCF_008632895.1 Mastomys coucha | reverse complement strand
AAAAAAAAAAACATGAAAAAAAAAGAGTTCGAATGTTGCATAGGAAAAACAACAAAAGAGCAACAGTGGAAAGGTGGCAGGAGGTGAAGCAAGCTGCTGTCGCTGAGTTGCTGAAGGCAGACTGGCAGAGCACCTGATTTTTTTAACAACACAACCTTGAACTTCTGATCCTCCTGCCTCTGCTTCCCAAGTGCTAAGATTACAGGCACTCACTGGCATATCCTAGTTATACAATGCTGGAGTGGAACCCAGGGCCTTGTGCACAGTGCTCGGGCAACTGCTCAGCTGACTGATCACTTTTGACTCCCAAAGGAAGACGTTTGTCTTGATGTATGAAACTTGAGGCCATACGATATGGCTTTAAATAACAGGCAGTTCATTTAGGTCAACTGCTGCCCTGATGTCTCCAGCAGCCCATGAAGAGGCTAGCACTTTGTCATTCAAGGGTTGGGGGCTCAGAAAGCCAAGCTACCATAGTCTAAACAAGGTAGAAGTATTGGCAAACCAAGGCAGGGCATTTACTTGTTCCTCTGTAATCCATTCTCTCTGGGCCTCTGCAGGTGCTCAGCTTGCAGCCCTTAGCTTGGCTTCCCTCTGAGTTAATGCAGTACTTATCAAATGACCATCACCTGTAAGCAGCAAGATAAAGGTAGGAAGCTTTTCAGAAACCAGCTTTGTTCCATTTTCAAGGATGACCATTCATCCTGAAATGCTACCCTCCCGTTAATTATTATTTTGTAGGTGAAGTATGCTTTCTCCCCTGCCCCTACCTCCTTTGACACGGGGTCTCAGGTAGCCACAGCTGTCCTTGAACCTTGGTTTGTATCAGAGAGTGAACTCTTGACCTTCCTACTCTCTCCAGGCTTTAGGGTACTGAGGACAGAACCCAGAGCTTCCTGCATATTAGACAAGCATTCTACCGAGCGGCCCTAACGTGTGCTTTCATTTAGGGAGAACTGGTGTCATTAGGCAGGAATTTTCTTTTTAATGTTCTCACTTAACAAAATAAAAGCATTTTGACGAGGCTTGGACTGTCTTCAAACTTGAATTTTGACTTAATGTTTTTTTTTTTTCCCCAAAAATTCTTGGAAATTTTACTGGCCTGAAAACCTTCTGTATTAAAATGCCATTCTCAGCGGGGTGTGAAGGCTTTTGCTTACAATCCCTGAACTGAGAGAGCAGAGGCAGGAGGATAGCAAGGAGTGTAAGACTATACATGGTAAGACCTGTGTCAATACACACACACACACACACACACACACACACACACACACACAAACTAAACAATAGTGTGTTTACAGAAACACACAGAAAGCTTGTGCTTTGCAGTGCGGACACTCATGTTGAATCCAGGGCAGTGTGTAGTGAGGATGAGCTGCACTGAAATCTCCCAGAAGGACCCTAACCTGGGACAGGATCCAGGGCAAACACATTTGCTTGACTATCTTGCCACAGCTCCTCCTGTCTGCCTCTTCATCGAAGAGTAAAACCAGATGGATACATGTGCCCCCCAGGAAGAGGAGAGGAACTTGGCAGATTACAGTCAGGAAGGAACATTTATTATGGGCGATTTAGCAGCCCTCAAAAAGAAAAGAAATTATTTATCAGTCATCTCCTATCAGAGTCCTCTATCTCTTTAAAGCTCCAAACTGGAGGAAATTGTCTCAAAACAAGGCAAGAATGGATGTACTCAGGGTTGTTTCCCTGCCTTCCCCTTCTTGAGGCCCACATGAAAGTTCTTTCTAATGCCTGTCTCCATTGGTCTCTAGGTATGTCCAGTCCTTCTGCCTTCAGAGCCTCACTCAACCTGATTTCCACTGTGACACTGCTCCCTGGGTGTTTGTGAATATGCCATTTTTTTCCGATCAGGAACATGTGAAAGCTAAAATGCAGAGCCTTTGCATTATAATACACACATGTGAGCTCACTACGTGCACAGGGATGTGGTCTTGTTAGTTCCTTCAGAAGCCAAAGTCTCAGAAATGGCAGGGGCTTCCTACTTCCAGAGCCAGAGAGCCCTGTCTCACTGATGTCATACTCTGTGCAGCTGATGTACTGAGTTTACAAGAAAAACAACAGCATGACTCGTCTAGCTCGGATGTGACCAATCCATGGATGTGGAGTTTGCTCACCTGCCTGGCAACTCTTCTGATTCTTTGACATTGACCCACATGCTCCATCCTCCGTACGGGAGCCTATATAAATCTGGGTTAGTGCACTTGTACTTTACAACTTGCTGATCACTTCACGGCTGCCGTGGGTGGGCGTGTAATCGTCACCACCTTGGATGGTCCACAGTTGTGTGGGTGTACACTAAATTACTTATATGTGTGCACATATCCCAGGAGGGTTAGCAAATTAGTACACCAAGTCTGTGTCAACACTTCTATTTGAAACGGATTCATTTACTCACGACGCAATGTTGGCTTTTACCAACAGTTGTTACCAAGGCAAACGAGAGGTTGATGAAGCAGAAAAAAATAGTAATTCATGTGAAGTTATTCTCCAAAACAACTTTATCTTTTAAAAAACATGCCTTTGCTGGGAAGCCAAAATGGAGCTGGAGAAGGGCCAGAGAAAATTAATAATAATAATAATAAGCCACAAAAAAATCAAATAGCTTCTATATAGCCAAGAAAACAATGGCTATTTTTTTCTTGGAAAGATGAATGATAAACTGAAACAAAACTATAGTTATAATTTTTTTTGAAAGATGTAAGGGAGATAAATAGAAAGTCTGTTTCAGGTTTCAGAGTAACAGAATTTCTTCTCCTTTCTACCTTGGAGCATTAGGGCAAACTTAGTAAGAAAGAGGAAAGACCACGCTTTAGACCCTGCAAGATACAAGGCAAAAATCTGCACTCCTTTCACAGCTAACAACTGGCTTAGGGGTAGATGGGTGAATGAAGGCATCTTAATAAATTATTAAAGCAAACCAGGATGTGGGAGGCAGGAAGTAGCTTCCTAAATGAAAAATGCCCATGTTGTGGCCTCCACCAGTCACGGCTCAGATGACATGTCATGCTGAATGGATCATAAATTGATACAGAAACTCTTACTTAAATGACCATTTCTATATTTCCTGTTGAGTTCATGTGTCAGAACTGGATTTTTGTTCATATGCATAAATTATCCATCTTTTTTGAAAGATGTTTTATAGCATCATTATTCTATAAATACAACTGTCTTCTTAAATTGATATCTGCTCAGTCTAACAGCAGAACACTAGTTAACAGGCTTTCTGGTCGACCTCTTTTAGTAACATTAATTCTAGTTCTGCCTTAATCTATACGCACACTTCTCTCCAGTGCTTCCAAATTGCCACACATTCCAGACATAAGAGCAACAGAAATGCCCCCTTGCTCTTAAACTCCCCCTCTCTCCCTCCCTTCCTTGAGATGAGGACAATGAGACCTTATACCAAAGCCAGGAGGTGTTCCCAGGGACATGTTCTAAATACATAGAAGGAGATGACCGGGAAGACTGGGGGCTCTTCCTGAGTCTGTTTATTTCCTCCTGCTTCTCCTGACAGAGCCTTTCCTTAGCAGATAATCACATTTTACCCTGCAGAACACATGATTTGTATTTATGTTGCCAACATGGCTGGTGGCACAGCTGGTTTCCCCACGGTTGCTGAATGTATGTGGTGTCTGTCCACAGATCCTGGGCAATACTGGGATCATCAGTTACAAGTAAAGTGTGTGTGATATGACCTTAAATCTATTCTGTTGAAGGGTCTTTTCTATCTTGCTCTAACGTTATCCCACCAAAAGTTAAAAAAAAAAAAAAAAGATCATGTGGAAAACCCTTTCTCATTTTAGAAAACTAGCTGTAGAGAGTTGTGGCAATGTTGGAGTGCAGCCTGGGTCCTTTTGGAGGCCAATAGGAAAGAGCTGGCGGGAACAACTGGTTATTTCTCATGCTATTTGCTTCCCTCAAGGATTCTCCAGCATTCATGCTCCCAAACCAAACACACTCTGATGTGTTTCCAAATGACTTTACTTTTATCAGGGCAAAAGAGATTTTCCCATGGAGCACTGCTTTTATGGATGCAGCATCCAGACCATGCCAAAGGAAAACCCTGCCTAGAACCTGTTTCTCAGTGTTAGGGTGCAGTGTGGATACACACTCTCAGGCCAGATCCCCTTGGCCATATAAAACATGTCACATAATTGTATTTTAGGCTAGGGAGGAGTGTTACAAAATAAATATTTCCCCACTAGAACACACTGGGAAATGTTGGCTGACACCTCCATTCAAGCTAGCAGGTTTCCTGGGAAGAGTTTGGCAAAGAACACCCCCCCCCCCTTAATGAGGTGCCAGAGTTGGTTGAAAATTAAATATTAATTCACCAAAAATAATTGCTGTATTAAAAAAAATCAAAACTGAGGTCTGCAAGTGGGTGTCTGTGCTTCTCCGTCTCTGGCCTGCAAAATGTCCCAGGTCAGCTAGGGACTGTCAGCCCTTTATTGACTTGCAGCCCTTTCTCTTTCTAGGTCTGTCTGCAGGAAACATCAAGTTCTTCCATGCTGCTGTTGTGTTCTTTCCTTTTTATTTTGTTCTTCGTCGTTTCCTCTGGGCTCCTGAGAACTCCTTTCCGAACTTGCTGGTGGCTCTTCCATCGGATGCAGAGCCATAGGAGCAATGCGCAGGAATACTCGGGATCCTACCTCATGACTCCTAGCTCCAAGAAGCTATTTTGGGCCTAGCCAGGCTTTCTTCTGGGTGGAAGGTTTGTGTGTGAATCCAGAGGAAAGCCTGGGTCTCTCCTTTCTCTCTTGGCCTCCACCGGGAGTTTCAGAGTCTTTATTTTCCACTACCCACTGCTTCTAGTTCTGTGCCAGTGATGCCTGAGACACCTCTGTGTTTACCCGACTCCCTCTCTATTTTAACACAAAGCCATCGAGTTCTATGACTTTCATTTGTATGTGGAGGGATGATGGTATGCTCATAATTCCAATGCAAATGACGTACGTCTTGCCTATTGATTTACCCTCATTTCACAGTGTCAAGCTGAACAGAGAGACTGATGTAGTCAAGGGAAGTATCATACCACTGAGCTTAGCTCAGCCCCCATATATTTAGAAGATTTAGTTTTACTTGTATGAATGTGTGTGTCCATGTGAATGTATGCTACATGTGTACAGATGCTTGAGGCCACAAGAGGGCATTAGATTCGCTGGAGCTGGAGTTACAGGTGGCTGTGAGCTGCCTGGCACAGGAGTGGGCAACTGAACTTGGATCCTCTGGAAGAGCAATGAGTGTCTCTCCTGCCCCTCACGCAGTTTCATTCACTTATGTTTTACAAATGGCTGTCTTCACACAAATGGTAGAATTTCAAAGCGCCAGAGCAAAGTGGGTAGAACTATAAGGCAGGGTGACCTCCAGGGTGCACACCGGCCTGCTCCAGCTGCTGTATGCAGATCTTGGGAATGGGGTTTCAACACCCAGACCCAAAGGAGTCTACATGATTTAACACCATTTCAATCTAAAAGGTGTTATATCTTTTTGTTTTGTTTTGTTTTGTTTTTTTTAAGAGTTTGGGGCACAAGGAGCCTAACAAAAAGATTTTTAAAGTGCTTTTTAAGGAGATTGATATGCAAGAATAGCCTTGAAAAGCAAAGCTCAGAGTCCAGCGCAGGCTCGATTAGATATGAAGGTGGGCAAGCCCCAGTCCTGCCTGTTAGGCAGTAAGCTGTGCCTTTTCCACTTGACAACAGCGAACTCTATAGTTTCTTGGATTCATCAGAGAGCTAATATCATAGAGAATTCCAACTCCTGGAACCTAAGGAAAGAAAGCTAAAGGAGACAGAATGTGAGGAAGGGCTTACAGTTGAGTGAGAATAGGAAAGAGTCTAGGGAACATACAAAAAAATAAATGGAACTGAATTTTAAAAAGATCAACAAATTACTAAAGGCCCAGGATGGCTAACATGGGAGGACGCAAGGCACACCTGGGAGGTCGATCACAAGAGCGAACTCCCACCCCACTACTTCCCCTACCTCCCACACCCCCATCCTCCCTGCGAGCTCTTCTCTATTTTGGCCTCCCCCCACTGACTAAGGATGGAAAATAGGGCAGAAGCAAAAATTGACTGCTGTCCATGGTTCAGGCTAGAAGGACGCCATTGCTGAAGAAAAGGCGCAAAATCGCTCTCACTTTTCTCCTTTTAGCTCTGGGGAGGCCACTGGAGGCCACTGCAGTCAGGATTGGGTGACATCAAGGTCAAGTGCAGACTGGGGTTCAGTCAAAGATACTCTTGATCTGCAGGCAAAGTCAGGACATTTTCCTCATGTCTGTGACACTTATCCATTTTATTGGGCTTTTCAGAAAACCAGGTTTTACTGTTGCTGACTTTTTTCTCTTTTTTTTCCTCTTCTTTTTCCTGTTTTCAATTTTATCGGTTTCCACTCTTATTTCCCTTGTATTGAGTTTAGTTTGTTCTTTCTTAGTATTCTCCTCCCCCACAAGAGGAAGCATAGATGGGTGCATTTTTACATTTTTTTAGATTCCTGGGTTATTTGAAAACATGTTGCTTAATACTGAAAACTCAGAGGGTTTCTAGGAATCTTTTCCATTAACAATTTCTACTTAAATTTCACTGTCATCTAATAGTTATGTTCTGTCTTGAGGAATGCTGTAAGCACATTTGCAAAGAATCCATGATCTGCTATCGCTGCATAGAGTTATAAACAGTGTGGATTACGTAGGCCAGGCTGGGGATTGCTGTTGATTTTCTATCTACTTATGCTGTCACTCCTGTAGTGAGGATTATTCCCCCAATGATAACGGTAGTGGGCCATTATATTTTGAAACGCCGCTAGGTACATACCACCAGGGAGTTATAACATCTTATAAAGCTTCCATCTTTGAATTCTGTGTCTTTTCCCCCATAACATTTCTTATTATGAAATCTACTCTGTCTGATATGAATGTAGACACCCCAGCTTACATTGGGCTACTATTTTCCTGGAATATCTTCTGTTCATTCATTTTTTTTAAAAAGCCAATCTATACCTTTCTATTGAAAGTGGGTTTCCTCTAGACAGTACATAGAGTAATATTGCTTTATTTGTATACTCCAAAAAAATGTGTTTAAAGTTTTCACATTTAATGTGCTTACTAATATGTTTCAATTAAAGTCTATTAGGTCGAGCTGGGGTATAGCTCAGTAGTATAGAGCTTGTCTAGAATGAGGCCCTGGGTATCAACCTCACACCTCAAACAAAGCACCATGATGATGGTTGCTGCTGATCCAGGTACATTCTTGGTTTCTCTTGGGCTAATTAAACATCACTTATGATTAACTTTCTTTTTTTTTTTTTAAAGATTTATTTATTATTATATGTAAGTACACTGTAGCTGATTTTGGACACAACAGAAAAGGGCGTCAGATCTCATTACGGGTGGTTGGGAGCCACCATGTGGTTGCTGGGACTTGAACTCAGGGCCTTCTGAAGAGCAGTTGGTGCTCTTACCCGCTGAGCCATCTCTCCAGTCCATGATTAACTTTCATCACCACTATTTGATTTGCATCTCTCTAAGCTCTTTTGAGTGGTTTCCCTGGAATATTAGAATATATGCCTTTCGTTGGTCAGAACCTAACTTTACATTCATTATACATTGTATAGATACTCATAAAGATACTTTGATTCTTTTTTGTTTTGTTTTTTGTTTTGTTTTCTTTTTTCTTTCTTTCTTTTTTTTTCTTTTCGAGACAGGGTTTCTCTGTGTAGCTCTGGCTGCCCTAGAACTCACTCTGTAGACCAGGCTGGCCTCAAACTCAGGAATCTGCCTGCCTCCCAAGTGCTGGGATTAAAGGTGTGCAACACCACTGCCTGGCTTGTTTTCTTTTTTTCAAGACAGAGTTTCTCTGTGTAGTCCTGGCTGCCCTAGAACTCACTCTGTAGACCAGGCTGGCCTCAAACTCAGGAATCTGCCTGCCTCTGCCTCCCAAGTGCTGGGATTAAAGGTGTGCAACACCACTGCCCGGCGATACTTTGATTCTTTCTTCTCTCACCACTTTGTACTATCACGTGACCCATTCCACTTCACAGGCCCTATGCACATAATACCTTATTTCGCCTCTTCCTTTCCACAGCTAGTTATCTTCAGGAATAGCTGATACATTTCCTGTCTTCCTATCTTTACGTAGATTCTTGTTTCTGTCTCCTGCTTGGAGGAGCTGTGTAACTTCTGTGTAGTAGAGTGTCGCCTGGCCATGAGTTAATAGGTTCTCTCTGCATGTCTGCTCCTGCTGTGTCCTTCCTTGTCCCCTTTCTTCTGTAGGCCTCTTTCACAGTCCAACAGAATAAGTGGTTTATCCTTTCTTCTTTAGATGGAACTTGATCCAGAAGTGAGATGTGGAGAGAGGGCTGGGTCTCACATCCCTCTGCAGTGATTTCTTCCTGGCCTGACATGTGAAGGAAGGAAGGAGCTCTGCCAGTCTTTTCTCCCAGTGCTGGGGACTGGGCCTAGGGCCTCCTGCATGCTAAGTGATCAGTCAGTTTACCACTGAACTACAGATATAACCTTGGCCTGCATTCCTGAGTGCCTTCTACAGCCTACGGCGAACACCCTATAGAGATGGTCCTTAGGTGCCAGCCTCTCTCACCACCCACACTGACTTTTCACAGTTGTAGGGAGCTGTGTTTCAGCTTATGGAGGTGAAGATGACAAGGATGAGAAGCATCACTCACTGGAAGCACACCATAGAAGCCAAAGGAACCATCTACTCCTCTGGCACTGTAAATATCGGCACTGCTCTGCCCTCCTGACTCATTTGGCTTTCCTCCCATTCCTACTGAGTGTGTGGGCTGTCTGAGATTGATGCAGAGTCAAAGCTGATTGTTTTGGTAAAGAGAATGAAAATCTGGCATTTGTGAGGATGTTTGGAGCTGGGAATGCTGAGCACATAGCAGGGCCTCTCCTATGTGACACTCGTGGTCCTCTTTCACAGTAGAGACACTATTCGCTCCCCCCTCAAAGGTTCCAGGGCTTTATACATAGTTATCAGTGGAACAGGTTACAGATGCTGTACAACAAAACACTGTTTCCTTGTTGGGCTCTATGAACACATTTGTAGCCAGCATGCACCTTAAAACCTCCCCAAAGGCACAGCTTTTGTTATCTATGCATTCCAGGTAGAAAAACTGAATCTTGTAGGAAACTCATGTGAGATTCCTTTGGTTCCTGAGAACTTGGGGAGAACATCTTAGAAGGAGCTGCCTCCTCTGATGACCTTTCTTCCCTTTGCCACCAAGTCTTCCTCTTGGAGCCTAAGCAGACATGACACACAGGGTCCCAACAAGAAACAGATATCTGCTTTCTTCTGAATCCAGATGCTTCAAATCCCATGTTTTAAGTGGTTGGGCAGTCTGTGGTGTGCTATTAAGAGACAGTGGGGAAGTTAGGAGGCCGAGATGGGTGTTCACAAGAACACCATATTCTGTTTGATGAACTACGCCTTCCTTACCAGACGCCTGGTCTCAGTGACCCCTGTCATGTTCACAGGAGACAGGACAAGAGGGAAACAGAGCTGGCAGCATCTGAGGGAATATTCCCCCACAGGCAGATTGCCACTTCTTCAGAATTGCCTTCTACTGGGGTCAGGAGACAGTGGCCCAGCCATCTCCCTTTCCTCTTTGCATATTGGCTTCTGAGAGAAGAAATCTTCTTCACTGTAACCTCCCTCTCGTGATGGATTGCTTCTCCAATGCAGTGGAGCCAACCAACTATCGACTGAAACCTTGAATCAAAGTCAGTCTTTTCTCCTTTTGACTGGCTCCAGTATTTTGTCACAATGATGAGGAGCTAGTGAACACAGCATCCTGTAAGAAAGTTTAACGAAAGACCTTATACAAAGTACTAAGCCAGACTTAGCAGAATCACCAGGATGTAGAAGTACCATGTTGCATTGATTTGATAGTACTAATGTAGCAAAATACTACAGAGCAAATAGCTAGAAAGCAAACAAACAAACCCCAAAACAAACCCAAAAACCCAAACTGAAAAGCAGACATTTCCTCTCAGTTCCAGGCATTAATTCCATTCAAAGTTTTGGAAAGCTTGGCTTCTTCTGGTCCGCAGATAGCCACCATCTCACCATGTCCTCATAAGGTCTTTCCTTTGTGACTACCTCCCGCAGCTTCCTCTCATAAGAGCAACAGTCATTCTATGTTAGGACTTGCAACAGATTCTTGCCTTAACTTAATTACATCTCTAAAAGTCCTATCTAAACATGCTGTGTACTGAGAGGTGTGGCGGCTAGTTTCAACATACAAATATGAGTAAGGTATAAGGGTGAACACCTATAATCTCCGTATCCAGAAGCTTGAGGCAGGAGGATTTCCATGAGTTCAAGCTACATAGCAAAACCCTTTTCAAATTAAACAAACAACCAAAAAAGCAAAGCAAAAAAAAAAAAAACCCAACAACAATGACAACAAAAAAAAATATTTTAACATTGAGAGGTGGGGTTATTAAGTGTTCAGGACAGTTAATAACAACGTGGGACTGTTGACACCCTGTAATTCAAAGGACAAGAATAGGGGGAAGTACCAGAAGCCAGACCTGATGAGGTGGACTGCATGGAGAAAGCTACTGGGTAGGAGCACACTGAGCAGGACAGTCAACCCTCAGTGGCTGGGCACTGCGAGGGCCAGGGCAATAAACAGCCTGACCTCACTTGTCTTCTCCTCTGAGCTATTGCCTGTCTAGCTGAAGCCAGTGGAGAGCAAGGGGGTGAATGAGTTCACAGACACTGTCTACTTAGGTGAGTCTTCTCCTGAGAGCAGGAGGAAGGGGGTGGGGTAAGTGCAAAGTTTCCAGCAGGATTCCCAAATGGAACATTCAATTCTGCCCTGGTGATTTGTGTTTCATGAGAAGGGCACATAACCGCCTGTTTTTCAAGGGTTTGTGGCTATGTTCCAAGGTGAGAGAACACACAGATTACAGCTTTATCCTCAGGAGACACCTGACAGACTTCAGCGGGGTATGGTTGGTGTCAGGACAGTCTTCAATACTGCTCAAGAGGACTGCAGAGAAGCCGTGGTATGATCTGAGCTCCACCCCCTTCCCTCAGGACACTTTCAGCTTACTATGTTCCTAGGTGCAGGCAGTTTCACCTTGAGGTCCACGCTGCCCTCTCTGACTGGAGTGTCCACCACACCCCTTCCCACTGACTGGCTCTTGCTTACCCTTTCGGAGGGGTGCCGCTCTCTCAGAAACCTTACGTAGGTGCTCACATCAGGTACCTCTTCAAGGTGTTCTCAGAGCTACCACAGGACATTCTATAGTTCTAAATGACAGGATAGTTATCCATATATTGCAACCACTTAAGGGTCTTACACAGGAAACGAGCTTTGTTGCTAGTGAAGGGGACTGATCTCCGTTCTCCGACCTGAGCCAACCCGGAGGAGACTGCCCTACTATTGAAATGCACACTAGCTAGCAGAGGGGACAGGAAGGACACAGGAGATAGCAACTCTGACAGGAAGTATCAAGCAGCATTATTGTAAACTCCCTTGTGGCACATCCCAGGGACTCAGCCTGCCTTGTTAGCCTGTATCACTGAAGATGCAAAACCACCGGGTAATAGTACACCGCCTCCGGGGTGGTCCAGAACCCAGCCCTGGGAGTCAGTCAGTCTTCCTCCTGAGTCCTGTCAGCGCTGACACTGGACACTCGATTCAAACCCCTGAATCTGTTCTTTCACCTTAAAGAATGCAAAGAGTAAAGCTTTCTGTGTTAACGTCGGGAGAGGGCCAGGAGCTGATAACAGACAGTTAGTACTCAGTAATGGCTGCTCTGCTTATTTTATTGACAGAAGCATTTGGCCATTCAGAAGAGAAATTACCATAAACTAGGTGGTCAGGGAGGACTCCACAGAACATGAGACTTGGATGGGCCTGAGAAGATGGTTTGAGATTTCTATGGGGAATGAGCAGAGAGATAGGTTTCATAATGACCACTAACACTAGACTGGCCGACCTAGACCCTGGCCAAGTACTTGGGTTTCTATCCTTTCATCAAGTATCCTGGCTTAGGTAGCAGCCCCTCCGAGGCCTGCCTCCAGGTCTGGCTGTTTCCCCTCCTCTCTGAACCCCTGTGATTTGCTACATGCCATGTGGCCTTCTAATTCCGTCCCAAGGCTCCAGAGGTGCAGATCTGCAAACCAGCATGATTAGCCACCCTTGCTGGCTTCCCATTCAGCATATAAATCTAGTGCCTGGGATTACCTCATGCCAGAAAACCGAAATCCAAGTCAGATGGTTTAGGCATTAATAGCACTGAGTGTTGCAGAGACTCAACAATGCAAACCTTCCCAAAATGAACCATCCTGACCTCCCTCGCGCTGACAATGCGTGTGTGACATCATGTGTAAATGAGCCTTAAATTTGAACCAGGTGCTGAGAGCTGTCTGGCGTCTCCTGGCTGCTGTATTAACCACTAACATGCACAAGAGGATTCTGAGGCAGTAAAATGGAGCGGGACCAATGGCAATGACCAGGGCTGAACGAAGCAGCTGTGGCGATGAACATTCAAATCACACCCACGCGGTCGGGCCTAGGGCCCCCAGCCCCTGTAAGGCGTATTTCCGGAGGGCTGGGGAGCCCAGGGAATTTGGCTGCCTTCACTAGGAGGCCAAAGCTTCCCATGCAAATCAAACCACTGGACTTGCTTCCCTGGCTTGCTTCAGAGCTCTGGTTCCATTTGCATCCCCGAGGGCAGGACTTGGCTTGCCAAAGCCCAGCCCGACACAGCAGTTAGTCAGGGGGTCTCGAAGGCTGTCACTCACAGGTATGCACAGCCCCGGATGTGTTTTTGGAAGACCCAATTTACTTTCAAACAAGAGTCGGCTTTGAGTCCCCCGACGCCATGAGTTTTACCAGGTTGGGACTTGGAGATAAAGGTGCTTTTGTTCACCTGGCACCACAGATTCCCTTGATGAGGCCTCTCCCCACGACACATCATGTGTCTCAAAGGCACTAAATAACATCTGGAGGAATTGAATTAGGTGTGCAAAATGGTTGCAACTTCCCAACCACTGTTAGTCATAGGTAGGAGAGAGGAGTAGAAACATATTGGGGAGAAATAGTTCTTAAAAAATAAGCCAGAAAAAATGTAAAATGATTTTTGCAGGCTCTGTGTGTGTGTGTGTGTGTGTGTGTATGTGTTTCCTGTTCATAGTGTGTAACCCCAGACTAGTTACAGCTTGAGTTCTGATATCACTAATAAACCCACAGAAGCCAGAAACAGGAAGGAGAGAAACTGGTATACAAAGTAATTCTTTTCTTTTTTTTTTTCTTTTTTTTTTTTTTTTTTTTTTTTTTTTTTTTTTTTTTTTTTTTTTTTTTGTTTTTTTTGAGACAGGGTTTCTCTATGTAGCCCTGGCTGTCCTGGAACTCACTCTGCAGACCAGGCTGGCCTAGAACTCAGAAATCTGCCTGCCTCTGCCTCACAAGTGCTGGGATTAAAGGCATGCGCCACCACTGCCCCGCTAAGTAACTCTTTCTTGGTGGGGATCTGGGAGAAGCTCTACATACCCTGATGAAGAGTGGGGCCAAAGAAAGATAGCAGTCTGAATCCTGTAGAATCCTGTAGAAAGATGGCAGTGTCCTGTAGAATTCCAGCTTCAAAGAATCCTTTCGCGCTTAGAGGGATGACTCTCCCCAGGGCATTTGTGCTTTCCTGTGAAGTCTCAGGTTTGGGAGAGGGGTGAAGTAAAGGTGGGTGGTAGGTTTTAATGGAGACATAAGGGGGCAGAGGTAGTATCCTTCCTGAAGGTTATGTTACTTTCTATAAAGAAATAAACAGTAGATTCAACACATCAAGGTTAGGTTTTCAAAGTGAAGGAGCAAGCAGCTACATAAGGCTTGGAAATTCTTCCAGAGGAGGCAAGTGCTGGGTTTGATGGACAGTAAGAGTTATAAAGAGAAACACAAGCCGGACCGCCTTTAATCCCAGCACTTGGGAGGCAGAGGCAGGCGGATTTCTGAGTTCGAGGCCAGCCTGGGCTACAGAGTGAGTTCCAGGACAGCCAGGACTATACAGAGAAACCCTGTTTCAAAAAACCAAAACCAACCAACCAACCAAACAAAAAGAGTTATAAAGAGAAACACAAAGGCAACATGGATGACTTGTGCAAAAGTGTGGAGGCAAAGTTCATGGGAACCCCCTTTGTAACAGGACCTCAGACGTGCAAGATCTAAAACTCCAGACGAGGTCCTCCTATCCACCAGCCTTAAGACCCGAGAAAAAATTAAATATAGGTTTTTGACACGGCCAGCCCTTGAAGGCTAATAGTGCTTCTTTCGGAAGATGACAGTGGTGTTCAACACAGAGGCGACTTCCCCTTCTCTGCCACTGTTTTGTTTTGTTTGGTTTTTGTTTTTGTTTTTGTTTTAAATCAGGTATTGTTCTACAGCCTTCCAGGAGACCTGTCTCCTGCTTGATGTAAAGTTCAAGCTAAGTCTGGCTTCCAGCAGTCTCCAACACCTGGCTACCCCGCTCCTGCGTGCCTTCTCCTGTTGCACACATCTTTGCTGCTAGCAACATTTTTCTCACTCTAAACTAGATCATGTATTTTCCTTTGCTTTTTGGCAGTATTCACTCTGCAAGCAAAAGCCCTTCCTCTTCCTCCCCATTCCTGTCCCGTTATCTTTCAATTTTATACCAGCTGTTTCTTCTGCCACATCTTCATCCCTCTCCCAGGAGGCAGGGAGCTCCCACCCCTGTGGACCTTCCCAGTGGAACTTTTAATGCTCTTCTTACTAAAGTTTTCTTTTCTTCCTTCCTTCCTTCCTTCCTTCCTTCCTTCCTTCCTTCCTTCCTTCCTCTCTCTCTCTCTCTCTCTCTCTCTCTCTCTCTCTCTCTCTCTCTCTCTCTCTCTCTCTCTCTCTTTTACAGCAAGTACCTATAGGGACCTAGTGTGTACATGGGCCATGCAATGGACAAACTCTGCCCTTGAGGAGTACTAACCTAGTATTTCATATAGGTTGCCTCAATTGGCTTATAAGCATCTAGAAAACAAATTCTATATTTAGCAACATATGCTTAGCCATGTGCCTCAGGGATAGAAGAGTTCATCCACTCATAACCCTTCATAAAGGTAGGTCAGAGCACAGTTCTAGGTTTCAAGAAAATGGCTAAAATGTTGGAGTTTTATTTCTCCTTCTGGAAGTGACATTGTAGAAGGTTTAGTAACTGAGTCTGGGAGTCATTAGATATCAATTTGGGAATTTGATTGAAAACAAAATTAGAAAGTTCTTTTACACTGATATTATGATACATGAATGTGCCTAACCATTTAGTCTGGCTAGTTAATAAGCTGAGAATTATTCTGGATGATTGAAAACGAAGAATTTCTCGGAATGCAAATGAATGGCAAATCTTTCAGGCAGATGTGGAGAAGCTTCAGAAATGTTGCTTCTCTGTGAAATGTAAACATTGCCTTGGTTTAATTATTCCTGATTAATCAAGATATTTGATAAGCTGATGATGTTTTAAAGTAAGAATGCTCTGTCAGTGCCCCCCAAATTTATTTGAAATGTTGGCAAAGTTCTGGAAATGTATAAACCAAGGAAAAATATTTCCCTTTACAAAGTTTATGAATTATTGGAGAAAAAGCCAACTAAATAATTTCTATGGTCAAGATTTGGTTTAAACATTTTCTTTTAAATATAATTAAGGTCATGAGTATGAGACATGAGGAAATCATAACTGATTTTGTTTTACTATAGACTCTAGTTATTTAAACTGGTAGTTTCAAATGTTGCTCTATAAGGTTTTCATTGGCCCTTGAGGAGAACATCAGCCTGTGTGGCATGCGTAGCTTCCCAGAGATCCAGACAGACCTGCTGAACTTCCTCCCTTCACAGTGACCCTCTTTGTTTTTGTTTTCTGTTTGTTTTTTTTTAATTGAATGAAAAGTACAGGTAGCACCTTTTTAAATGTCCTCAATCAAGTTGCAAAATAAAAGGCAGGCAACATTACAAATGTCCCAAATATGTTTTGAAGGTTCTAAAGAGACAAAAAAAAAAAAAAA
>NW_022196912.1:88345329-88346313 GCF_008632895.1 Mastomys coucha | reverse complement strand
AAAAAAAAAAAAAAAAGAAAGAAAGAAAGAAAAAGAAAAAGAAAAGAAATACCAAGGATAGAAAACATTAGATTGTGATTTTATATATATATATACATATATATGTATATGTATATGTATATATATATATATACTTTAATAATTCTATTCAGGCTGGTGAGATGGTGAATTTTGGTTTTCAGTACCCACATGGTAGCTAGCAATCACCTGTAACTCACATTTCAGAGGATCTTCTGATTTTGGTGGGTTCCAGGCATGCATGTGGTATACATACATACAAGCAAGCAAAATACACACAAACACATAACATAAATATAAAACTTTCTTTTAATTTTTAGACAAGTAATTTCTACCTGTGTCACCATAGAAATGAACTTCTAACATTGTTTTTCAAAGGTCTCTACTTCTCTCAAAGTCTGGCAAGTGCTGGAACTTTCCTGCTCTGCTTAGGAGCCCGCATGCCCCATGTCTTTCCTTTGCTAACTCTGTGGGAATAAACCTTGATTCAGAGGACATGGTAGGCTCAAGTATTATCTGGAACTGTGACAGAGCAGGCTTTCAACACAGTATGGACTGTGCATTATCTGTGCTCAGAATATTTTTATGAGAAATGATAAAATGACTACAGGTGGATGTAATTAATTAATTAGTATGATAGTTAAGAACACAGCAGTTCAACGTGATTTTGTTTGGGATGTTTGACTTTGGACAAATCAATCACTTAAATCTATATAAACTTTCATTTCTAATCTATAAAAAAGGGGGATACAATTCCTCCCTCTAGTTACATGATATTATATGCACTTGGCATAGTGCTGGTCCCTACACAGACACACAACTCACTCCTACCATAGGTTTAAATGAGACTGATCACCTTCTGTTATTGAGAATGCCAAGGTTTCTTGGGTTTGAATGGAGTGGAGAACTGGCTAACAGAACAAGCAAACTAGAGCGCTGCCCTTTTCCTGTAGGACAGTCACTCCC
>NW_022196912.1:88338644-88345319 GCF_008632895.1 Mastomys coucha | reverse complement strand
TAAGTCAAGTCATGGAAGCCAGACGAGCCCAGAACTACCAACTGGGCTGCTATTGAAGGGAGAGGTTAGGAGACAGAGCACTGCCCTGACCCCATGTCCCCTCTGTAAAGGCTGGTGTTTTTCTAACAGAAGGTATTTCTTTATAAGTACGATTGAGAACTAATAAGGAAGGACCTCTTGTATCAATGAAGTATCAGCATGTTGTTATGGGTCAGATCCCTACACTTTGAGTCAGATGGGTTGGTTCAATCACATACCCATTGAGTGAGAATAGTCACACAACCTCCCTTAATGTCTCCCAGGACTCTGGGAGGAAGCAGGTAGGTCCCTCGATTGCTTGGTTACTGGTTATCTCCAGCGTTGGATCTCAGCATCACTCGGCTTTCTAGACCATGGGCCAGCACGCTGCTGTGTCCTTGCGGGTTTGCATACAAAGTTCTCTCTTTACACATTACCGACTTTACTGGCTTTGGAGAGTGGAGGCTGGCAAGGTAAACAGAGAGGAAGTTACTCCTGTTCTTCTACCACCGGCAATCTCTGTCCTCCACCCCAGTCTCTGCTGTTGGCCGCTCTCTGCCCTGCCTTTGCTTTTCTTCACTCTGTGATGCAGTCAGTGGCTTATCTACCTATCTTCTCCTCCCAGGAACTCACATTACCTTTCGGGGAGAGGCAAAATATACATAATACAAAATCAACCATTTACACTGGGACTTAGCCCACTCTTTGTAAGACTACGAATGATCTCATATTCATCTTCCAGTGGCTGATCAGGATATTTCCCCCAAGACATCTTAACCCCTTTCCTTGCTGACAGGAGCCCTGGGTGCTGGCTGTTTGCTCTCACTACTCTCCCTGGGGATGGTCTTTGGGCTGCTCTGTAGGGAGAAAGGGAGGACAGCACGGTAGAACACCGCCGGCAGATGGAGATCTGGACTGGACTGTCCTCCGCACACCCCCAAATTCGTACCTAAATCCCCATCTCCATTTTGATGGTGTTTGGAGATGTAGAACCCCCAGGATGGGATCAAAGGCTTCTTGAGAAGAAAGAGAGAAGTTGCTCATTATACCCTGGGAAGGCACAGCTCAGAAGAGGCCATGCAGAGCGGTGTTCAGCCTTCTCAACAGACATCAGTCGGATCACTCCCTGATATCGGCCTTTCCAGACCCTTTCACTGTGTGAGCATGTTTCCTATCATGTAAACTGTCTCGGTATGACATTGTATCTACATTATGGTATAAAGGAAGCCTGAATTACAATAGATGATGAAATGAATGAAATAGAGATTTAAATTTACTGCTTGGTGAGCTGTCAGATACGTTCTTGAAAATCATCCTGCATCTATATTTACATAGACATTTAATTTATGGGGCTGGAGAGATGGCTTAGCTGTTAAAAGAGTGCTCACTGCTCTTTCAGAGGTTGCCAGTACCCACACCAGACAGCTTACAACTGCCTGTAACACCAGCCCCAGGGGACCTAACAGGTCCTTCTGGCTTCCAAGGACACCTGGACAGAGGTATACACTGAGACATACAAACACATGATAAAATAAAAATCTCTTAAAAATAAATTTTATGTAGATGTAGGTAACAACTCAAATTTGAACAAATGCTGAATTTCAATGATGTGTATGTGGGCAGATTAGTTCAACTCATATTCATGCATTAAAATTTTTCACAGTGAAAAGTAGGGTAGACTCATGGAGTAACTTTTCTGTTTAATTTACAGTAAATAGCACCCCCCCCCCCAATCATGATCTCCTGAATTACAGGATGCAGAGGGTACTGAGCGTGTTTAGTGCCAGCTGTAAACCTTTATGACTGAGATTCAAACTAAACAAACATGATAATAGAACCAAGGATTTGTTTGCCTCCGTGTCACTGATAATCCAGAATCAGGGAAGAGCAGTCTTCTTCCTGGTGTTTCCTGTTTGTCCTCACACTGCTCTTTCTGAAATGCCCGCCCCTGGGGAATGGTTTTCAAAATGGGGGTGGGGCTTAAGAAGTGATGGGGCCTTGAAGGTAGAGAGGGGACTGCATTTTCTCTGTGGCTCTTGCACTTTTTTGTAATCAGAACAGCCTCTCCCCTCTGCAGAAGTCCTAGGCATCCGGAGACCAGGCAGCCCCTCTGAGACACCCGCTCCGACTATGACACCTGGATATTGTACTTTCTGGCCTCTAGGGCTGTGACCAACTTAATTCTGTTCATTGTAAATGAGCAAGCCTTCGGCAAAGAAGGCTAATACAGCATCTTACTTACAATCACAGCTTATCTCACGGGAACAGCAGAGAGGCAAAAGGGGCAATTCTCACACCATTCATAAAAGCCACAAGAGAATCTTATAAATATGCCACGAGGGAAGGACACGTATGTATTTACTGAGGACCAATTATAAGAACTAATCACCGGGAGTGGGTAACGCTCCAGAGAACTGACCTAACACACAGGAGACCCTGGCTCTGGTTCCCAAAACAATAGAGGGAAACAATTAACAGAGTATGAAGGCAGCCACAGACTGAGAGACAATATTTATACGCTATAAACCTGATAAGAGGTTAATATCCTAAGTATATAAGGAACTGTAACCCCAAATAATTGGATTTAAAAATCAAATAAAATCAAGACAAAAAGACTAGGCTGTAAGTTTCTCCAAAGAAGATACACAAGTTGCTAAGCTCTGTGGAAGGATACTGGACATCATGTGTCATCACCCGAAGGTAAAACAAAACCTCACTGAGACATAGCATCCCAGCCCGTAAAGATGGCGGTTGCTAAAAAGACCGGCAACAAATGCTGCCAAGGGTATGGGGAAAGCAGAGCCAGAGTTGGGAGAGTGTAAGGTGGTACTGCAGCTAGAGATTAACCTGGGTAGCAGATGACAGCGGAGAGAGCTAAGATGCCAGCTAGGAAGCTGGATGGGAACATCGGGCTGTGAGCAGAGGGAATGCTGTGCAGGGAAACAGATCCCGACGTGGTGAGTTCAAGGTAATCGTGGAACGTGAAGCACGGCGGTCTGTAGAGATACAGAACAACAGACAAATGTATAAAGCTTGTTCCTAAAGAGACTTAGGACTAAGAAACTGAAGGGTGGGTGCTCTCCAGGGATATTAACCCAGACTGGGAGAAGGCGGTGATAACAATGTGGAAGAGACATTTCCGTACTCGCTGTCTCACTCGACCTTTTTTCTTCTTCTGTGAATGAGATGAAAAAATGGAAGGATAATAAAGGATGTCAAAAAAAAAAGCAGGAACTATGGCTGATGCACTAGAGTCACGATTTTAAACAAATGTCAATTACTGAGAGGGTTAGCTGAAAGTATGTAGTGTAACAGGGTCATATTCATTCCTTCTCTCTTACACACACACACACACACACACACACACACACACACACACTTATTCTGGTCCAGTTTTGAAGCTTTCTGCCTATGGCCATTTGGTCTCCTCACTTTAAGAGGCCTATGGTGGGGTACATGATGAAGATGGCAGAGGGAACATGGTGAAGGAATGGATTCCTTTACAGCATTCAGGAAATGAAGACACGGAGGGAGGGATAGGGTCCCAAGCTTCAGTGGCATGTGTCTGGTGACTGGAGGACCTCTTGTGTGCCCTACCTCTGAGAAAGCTCCTGCTGCCTCTCAATAGTGCCAAGTTAGGGATCAAACATTTAATAAATCAGCCTTTGGGGGACACTTAACATTCATCTCTAGCAGTGTGCACATTCTTTCACATTTAAATATTTTAAATCTGCAGTTTAAATGCAAGGTCTCAAGAATATAGCAATTCACTTGTAAAAGGTCTGTAGCTTTTGTTAGCCACACGCTGTGATGTTCCAAAGGTGTATAGCTATCGAAACTGAGAATGTTAATAGAATAAAAATGGCTTTTCTGGGGGAGAAGCAAGAACAGCATCTTCTGTTGCCTAAGTGGCTGACACAGCAAAAGACACACTTGGCTGGGAGCCGTATGATCTGCGGAACAGTCGTAATAAAAGCATCCATATTCGGAGGTTTAAGAGCTAACTCAAGCTCCCCAACTACCACACAACCTGAAGAAATGAAGTGCATTTCTCTTCTGGTTGAGAGAAAACTGGTTTTCTTTTTCCTTTTTCTTTTCTTTCTTTCTTTCTTTCTTTCTTTCTTTCTTTCTTTCTTTCTTTCTTTCTTTCTTTCTTTCTTTCTTTTGTTTGTTTGTCGAGACAGGGTTTCTCTGTCCTGGAACTCACTCTGTAGACCAGGCTAGCCTCTAACTCAGAAACTCACCTGTCTCTGCCTCCCAAGTGCTGGGATTAAAGGCAAGTGCCACCACTGTTGGGCGAAAAGTGGTTTTCAAGTAACTCAAATCTTCAGTGAGAGCCAGGCATGCATGGTGTGGTAGCTCAGGAATCTGATACAGGAGGATGACCAGGAATTTGAGGTCATCATGGGCTACATAATGAGTTCCAGGCAAACATGGCCCAGAACCTCTCACTGGGCTGAAAAGATAGTTAAGAAGCATGTGAATGCTGGGTAATTAGGATGACCTGAGTTCGAAACCCAGCACTCATGGAACAAGCTGGGTGTGGTAGAGAGACTCTGGCTCAAAGGTAGAGAGTGATAGATGTGACACTTTTCTGGACTATGCTTATACACAGGAACACACACACACACACACACACACACACACACACCTCCCTTGAAGCAATTTCAACCATTCAGTCTATCTGAAAGGTTGTCAGAGAAGTCCAAGTTGTATCTGAACTCTTCTCAGACAAGATGGACAGCTAGCTTATGATTCTGAGACTAGCACAACCCCTGGGACTTGAATTGAATTATTTTATTAGGTATCTACAGACCTAGCCCTTGGCTTCTGCACTTAAGTCCACTAATGACATTAGATAAACATATATACTTTCAAACAGGTGAGGGATATTTTTCTACAGGCCACTACCTTTTCTTTTAAATAGGACTCCATGTTTCATGTCTTTTCAGCCGCCCTCCTCCCCTTTCTCCCTATTTACTTTGTCCCACAGGTAAAGGGAGCCCTCATGCCCACCTGTCCACTTGGCCGAGTGCCAAGCTGAATCTTCCTACTCTTGCTCTTCTTGACTGGCAGTATGGTGGGTTGGGAGAACAGCTCACCAAGAAAGCAGTGAGAAAAAGAACTGTCTCTCTAGAAGGAAACCGTGGCTGTAGATCCACTCACTCTCCACTCAGTCCCCTTTCCAATTTCTCCACCCCACAGTGGAAAGACTGCCTGAGTACAGGCAGAAGAGTGACAAAATCACTCATTTAAATTAGAAAAACAAACTTCTCAGTACCAGAAAGGGTTCTGACATGTCCTAAGGTCAAATATTCTGATGTCAGAATCTGCATGTTTTGCACCGGGGTCACTCTGACGCAGCTGCAGGGCGCTGTTTAGAGGAAAGCCAGTGCAGCCTGCGTGGGTCCTTTGTTCCCCACATCCCACTGGCAACACCAGCACTGAAGACAGAAGAGGAGGAACCTCCACGCCCAGCTCCCCCTCCCCACAGGTACCCAGTAACCAGATCCTGCACAGAGGCAGAGCACAGAAAGGGAGGGAAACCTGCCCACCTTAAAAAGAGGTTTTTTTGAATTAATTAATTTCCACACAGTGTTAGACATTTTATGTGTTAAGAGCATTTTATTCCTAGGCTCTGAAATGAATCCTTTCAAAGGTTAAATGGCTTTAGCACTTCCAAAGAGTGGGATACACATTTCAAACACAGATGAGCTCTGTTCCAAAGGATGATACCTTGAGAAAGGAATCCTTCCTTGCTCATTCTGCTCGTCTCACTACACAGGAATACGGAGAAGTGCCTTTAAAAACCTAATTTTACTATGCGTGTGTGTGTGTGTGTGTGTACGTGTGTGTTTGTGTGTATGAGAGAGAAAGAGGGAGAGAGAGAGGGGGAGAGAGGAAAGTTGGGGGTTGGGAGCATATCATGGTTATGTGGAGGTCAGAGGACAACTCCGCGGAGCTGGAGTGACACACTTGCCTAGCAAAGGCCTTTATACTGCGTCATCTTGAAGACCATAAAAAAATTGTTGTTTTCTTTCCCTTTTTTTTTTTTTTTTTTTTTTTTTTTTTTTTTTGCCTTTTTGAGACAGGGTCTCTTTAAGTAGCTCTGACTGTCCTGGAACTCTATGTAGACCAGACTCACCTCGAACTCAAGAGAGATCCACCTGCCTCAACCTGTTGGGATTAAAGCTGTCTTTTAAGGTCTATCTTTCAGGCAAACAAGAACATAAAGCTTGGCAAAAGTAAAGTTTTTAAGAGTAGAAGAAAGCAAATTAATTCTTAACTCACTAAAGGCATATGTCGATTGACCTGAAAATGGACCATCCCTGCCTTTCCTATCGGGAGAGCGACACTCTGCAGCATACGTTACAGTGTGGAATGGAATGAAGCCAGAAAACTTTGAGTTGATCTGGCCACAGCCATCAAAGGTCACAGGCAGAATCAAAGGTCACATGCAGAATCACCCAAGTAGACAATCTACTATCGTTCAAGATTCCAGTTCTGCACCTACATAAGGGGATGACTTTAAGATACTGTTTCCAGGTGAAAAAGGAAAACAGACAAACGAAAGAAACCATTACCACCACCTCCACCACCACCACCACCTCCACCACCACCTCTACCTCCACCACCACCACCACCTCCACATCACCA
>NW_022196912.1:88327531-88338101 GCF_008632895.1 Mastomys coucha | reverse complement strand
AGCACCACCACCACCACCACCACCACCACCACCATTACCACCACCAGCAGCAGAACAAAGCTTTCCAGCAGTTGGGTGTTTAAAGGACAGTAAATCAGCCCAAAGCTGTCCTGTTTTCTCCACAGCCAGACTGAAATAATACAGCCCAGGCAGAGGTGTGAATTACCCCCATTCATCTTAATGGAGTGTTAACTTCAAAGGGTTGTTTTAACCATTTAAATGCTAAGCTCAAGAGTAAACATTCTGCTAAGGAAAAAAAAAAAAAAAGTACAACTTAAACGTTCATCCTGAACATATGAAAGTAATTTACAGTCTTGGCATTTTATCTTTTAATTTAGCAAATAACTCTCCAAATGTTAGAAAAGTGTGTTTTGTGCATTTCTTAGTTTTATTTTAAATAGTTATTACCTAATAAATTATGACCATTAAGCCCATAAGGAGAAGGCCCATATTTCCCAGAAAATAATGTTGGGGGTACTTGGACAAGGTTATGAAGGGGTCATGGTTCTTGCCAGCCTTCTCATCGGCTTCCTCCAAACTCACAAAAATGTGACTCAAACAAGCAACCAGGCAAGACAGAATGTTAAAGGAAAGCGGACCACCTCCACCAACGTGGTAGTAACTCAATTTTGTGCAGTGTTACAAAGGATATTTGTCTCTTGCCAAACCTCCCAGGGCACTGTCTTAGGAACAGGTGACACAGTATTAATTGATGCCCAGCTGTCGCCACACTTAACATTTGCCCCCGGGGGCATCCCTGCATCTGTTGTAGATTTAGGGCTATTTTGGTATTACTAGAGTTAAGATTTACTTAAGCAGCTGAACACCTATGAGCATTATTTCATAAACAGAAAAAAAGAGGAGACAAGTAGCTCGTTAATCGATGAACTCTCACCTGAAGCTGATGAGAGAGGCCAGGTTTGCCTGGGCTGGGGGCATGCTATGTGCCCAGCTTCAGAATGACGTAAGCAGGAGAAGCACACAGCTGGCATGGAACTGTGGGAAAGCACTAACCTCTGCTTCCAGGGCCAGCTCCTCAGGGGTGAAGGCTAAAGGGACTCAGAAGGTAAAAGCCATGCAAGACAGAAGGTGAAAAATCCAAGACCTGTCTCCATGCCCTTGGGTAAAAACTCATTTCATTTTACTGCTCTACATAAGGGACCTGACAGAAAAGCGACAACCATTAGTAAGAAAGCCTAGTTTGTTTGCATCTAACTAATCAAAGGCTATTTAAACCTCCTGACACAGTCCTTAAAAAATGGTTATTAATTCATTTTCCTGGAACTGAAAGTAGAAGCCTGGAGGTTAAGAGTTGTATGATGGGGCTGGTGAGATGGCTCAGCAGGGAAGAACACCGACTGCTCCTTGGGAGGTCATGAGTTCAAATCCCAGCAACTACATGGTGGCTCACAACCACCCATAATGAGATCTGATGCCCTCTTCTGATGCATCTGAAGACAGCTACAGTGTACTTACATATAATAAATAAATAAATCCTTAAAAAAAAAAAAAGAGTTGTATGACTCCATTAAGATCAAAACCCAGCCCCCCCCCCTGCCCCAACCCAAATCCTGGTCTCTCCCCATTACACCCAAGTTGCCAATGTTCTCTTTGATCTTTTCAAAAGAGAAGCTCTGTTACCCAACTTTTAGCTTCTTTCCTAAGTAGAAGGCAAGAGGACACCTGCAAAAGTGTGTATTTCCATATATGCACATTCTCATTTTGCATGAAACTCCCTACTTTACAAGTCAACTGCAGCAGGAGCTTTTACTGATGCATCCTGGCTTTGGCAGGCTGCCAAACATGGGGCCCTTTACAGGAACCCCCATGGCAGAAAGGCCTAGATTCAAGTTTCCAACTGGGAACCATGTCAATGGGCAAAATGCCACGTTTTACAATTTCTACTAATTTCTAAACAACAAATGAGACAGACCATCAATATCTGTCTCTTTTCCAAGAATAATGTCACATATTATAATGGCAATCTGGGATCTGGAGAACTTTTAACTGCACAAAAGCAACAGGAAAATCTCAGGTAAGACTGGGAGGTAGGGCCATACCCAGTGGGGAAGTCTCAGTTTCCCCGTGACACTATCGTTGACCCACACACTAAGAATCTATTTTGTACATAAATGTAATACATCGATTCCTTAAAAAACAAAAATAGATTCTTTATATGTTGTGGGGAGCCAGACCAACCCAAGACTTTCTTAAAGGCCCCCCTGAAAGGACAACTAGCTCTGTGTCCTTGTCTAGGCGTGGACTTGGCAAGGCCTGTCTAGGGCTGCAGGCAATGCGTCAAGAGTCAAGGTTATAGTTTCTGGGACTCTACTCTTCCCCGAGCTATGGTTGGTTATCAGTCCAGTGTCTGAGGTATGCTATGTTCTCTTTGCCAACATGTCTGACTTAGCTTTCTGCTGACCCTGCTTCCCTATCCCTCCAGCAAATAGAACATACGATGATGAGCTTCTTAACAAACTTGTAAGATCGGAGAAAACAGGGTCATCTCAGAAAAACACCTGGAGGCCAGGGATTTCCTTAATAAGATAAGCTCAGGAACTTTGGGAAGGTAGTGGAACTCCAGAAGGGAAAGGCTAATTAACATTCCTCAGAACACAGGGTGAGAACCAACCTGAGGGTGAGGACACATTCCGCAGGGTGGACCTTTGCCCACCTTCAGACAAGGGAAGTCCTTGCCACCTCATTCGCTGAAGACCAATCAGTTTAAAAAGTCACACTGTTCTACCAATCACATTGTGTCTAATGGCTGCTGCCCTGAAAATTGTATAAAAGCTCACTGAATAGGCTGTGTGGGGTTGCCTCCTTTCCTGAGGGTCAGGGACAGCCTTAGTGCACTGAAATAAGGATCCTCATGTTCTTTGCATCAATCAGGCTCCATGTGATTCACTCCAGTAAGCTAAGGCTCGACAGGGTCTTACAAACTAACTTGGCATAAGCCATCAGCCTATGCAAGACTTTTTGGTCCCAGTTACTGCTTGTCTGCTTTTCCTCTGTCTCTTTTATTTCTCAGTCCTGGTCCCCAGTCTTAACATCTCACTATTTGGGACCCTTATTCCTGCTGGTTTGGGTCAATACATATATTCTAATTTTTTTCTTATGTGTGTGAGTATTTTGCCTGTATGTATATCTATGTACCATGTGTGAGCTGGATCCTTGGGACTGAGTTACAGTTGGTTGTCAAGTGCCATGTGGGTGCTGGGAATTGAACCTGAGTCCTCTGGAAGAGCAATAAGTACTCTTACCCACTGAGCCATCTTCCTGGTCCCTCATTCTATAGTTAACATTAATTTTTTTTTTTTTTTTTGCTCCGTGAAAGCTTGTTAGAAAAATGGAAAGGCAAGGCCCAGACTGAGAGAAAATCTTTACAAATACTTATCTTATAAAAGATAAGCATCTAACACACACAAAGATATAAGACTGAACAATGAGAAAACAACCCAACTTAAAAATGGGCAAGAGTTAGACACCTATCTAAGAAAATATGCAGAGGTCACAGAAGTATGTGCAATGCCCATATCATGCCATTAGGGAATCTCAAGACAGAGATGCCACTTCAGCCTATTATACTGGCGAGAATGCCCCACAGCACACTAATACACCAAATGCTGGTGCCATGGATTTGGGATTACAGGATGCTCCCTCACGGTTGGCGATGATGCAAGATGTTACAGCTGCTTTGGAAGACAGTTTGGCAGTTTCTTACAAAACTAAATACACCTTCACAGTGAAGCATATGCTCCTTGGTATTTAACCCCCAAAACTGAAAACATGACCATGTAAAAACCCCCACACAAACATTTTTAGCACCTTTATTGATGGCTGGCAAAACCTGGAAGTAGTAGAAAAATCTTTCATGAGATGAGTGGATCAACAAACATGAGACATCCATATAATGGGACATTACTCAGTACTGAAAGGAAACGAGCTATTAAATCAATGAAGTCAGTCTGAAAATGACACTCAGTCCTACATGATCCCAACCATGGCATTCTGGTAGGAAGATCAATGGTGGCCAAGGATAAACCCTAATGCCAACCACGGACTTTAGCATCCCTGGGTGTAACACTTGCTACTCCGACAATACAAAGCATTCATAGCAGGGAAGGCTACAGAGTTGGAGTATGGAGTAACATGGAATCTCTCATTTTATTTGCTCAATATTTTGCCCAATATATATGGAAATGTAAAACTACTCTAAAAAAAATAAAGGCTACTTATTTTATTTTTGAGTCACAAATGCCAGGCACATGCCAAGAGGGTGGCACAGTTCCTAACCCCAGCACTTGGCAGGAGCAGCAGCAGGCAGTTTGTAACAGTGATTGGTTAACCTGAGTTGGCTCCTGGCAGGTTTCTGGATTTTCGAAAGAGTCTACATTCCAGCTAATTTTGATATGCCTTAACTAGCTCAGTGGTTGGGCATTTCTAGTCCTCTCCAAGGCTAGCGTACATTTCACTCTGTTATTTCTGGCTTAACACCTTCTAAATCTGTATTTTATCTTTGCTGCTCTATTACTTATTGGGCAGCCCACCCCACCCCCACGGCCGCTTTCCACCTACATTGCTGGGTGATTTTCTCCTCAGCTGTTAAACCTGACCTCTCTCCCTCCCAGGCATGGTGATTCTCCTCTCCTGGCTCTCCTCTCAGTCCCTTGTCCTGCAAGCTAAAAGTCCCACCTCCATCTTTCTGCCCAGCCATTGGCTGAACAGCAATTCTTTCTTATCAATTGAAGCCAGCAGAGGACAGGGACCCTCAGGCCTGGAAGCTCAGCTTTGGGAACCAAATTAAGACAAAGCATTAGAACCAATTCCCAACAGCAGATTGCTGTGAGTTCAAGGCCAGCCTGGTCTACACAGCTAGGTTCTGCCTCAAACACAAAATAAAAAACAGAACATAAAACTTCCAAACAAAAGAGTGAGTCTGCGGATTTAAGAACATTTCAAGTATTTTGAGTATTTCTGATTTTGGTTAAAATTAAAATGACTAAATTCTTACTGCCGCTCTGCCCTGCTTTCCTGTTAACAATTTCCCTGAGAGTGTAATTTTCATATATGGCGCCTTCCATCATGATCCCTTCCTGTTTATAGAGGTAAGTTATTTTTCATAGTAAAACATTTTTTTTCATTTGTTGACCCAGTCAAAAATGATGAGCACTAAACTGAAGCTTCCAACCACAGCACCTGTGATGAGCAGGAACGAAGCCTGTGGAGACAAAATGAAGATGATGAGTATGAACCTCGCAGTGGACTGGCATTCACTGTCAATACATGGGGTCTCATTCTGTAGCTCAGGCTAGCCTCAAACACTCAGCAATCCTCCTGCCTCAGTCCCCTAAGAGCTGGGATTACAAGCATGAGCCATCATGCCACTCTAAAATCAACTTTGTATATTAAGATAGCCTGTCTTCTTAGACATAGTAGTAAACACACTATTCCTTAAAGTGGAAGTCTTAAACAGTAGAAAACAACCTACCCCAAGCTTCTTCCAGGAGAGAAAATCCTCTCGGCTGAGTTTAAGATAAAATAACCCTGGGAACACAAAAATCAGGCATGTCGATGTGCTGGCGCCTACAAGGGTAGAGAGGGGAAAAGAGGCCGCGTCAGCTCAGCAGTGAGAGTGATGGCTTACTGTTGTGGGGCTGGGAACCAAATCTGAGGAGTCCACCCACGCTGGAGACGCTCTACCACTGGTGACACTTCCCCATCCCTTTTATTACATGGTTGTTTTTTTAAAGTGGAAAACTTACCAACTACACCAAATACATTTCTAATGTCAGGAACATATATCGCAAGCACAACGATGATGACGTTGAGCGCTGCTGTGGTCAGGGAATGCCGAATCCAGGAAAAGGGATAATTGGAGAAAAGCACCATCATTAAAGCTTTTCTGGCCTATAGAGCAGGAGAAGTAGTAGTTCAGGCACAGGGCAAAGGAGGAAGGGCACAGCGTTTGCTTAGAGAAGCACATGTATAGCAACCATAATATTTTTATCCCAAATTATTTGGATTCTCCAGACACAGCATAAACTATCATTATGTGGTGTTTTTATGCTTATAAACCTTTCTGAGTGAGCTTCATAAAAATTATTTTTCTTAAATTCCATACAAAAGTCTCACAGGCAATTCTTCTAGGTTTTATAATTTAAAGGATTACAAGCCATAACACTGTGTTATGAAATCACAAAGAACAATTTTCATTAAATTCAACAGACAAACTTTCAAGCAGAAAAAAACAAAACATGGCGTGGGAGAGAAACACCACTTTCTGTTTTATTTTCGTTATCTGTTCCATGGTATGGAATTCAAAAACATTCCCCACATCTCCCACTGCTAGGGCAGGCCCCTGGCAGTCACAGCCCACAAGTTTATCTAGCCCTGGCCGGACCCCGATCTTGTGGTCTCACAGGGAGGGGCAAGGATTCCTGGAGGTCCCAGTCTTTAAGGACTCATGTGAGTTCAAGACACCCGCGCAGAAGCACTTCTACCCAAAGCTGTTGTTTTCATTTTCACGGAAATTCTTAAGATTCTTATGTGCAGAGACTGGATGCAGAATGGGACTCTGTTCTGCCTCTCAAGTTTTAGAGTGAGTATAAAGCCTAAGCATGAAGCAGCTTCCCCCGTGGGAAGATGCAGTGCACCAAGAGGAGCTTACTTTTGCTGAATCCGACTTTCTCTTCTTTGTGCACATTCTTTTGAAAACAGAATATAGGAAGACACCGCCCCCCACAACCCTAAAACTTTAGAACTATAGTTTCTAAATTGGAAGCAAAACTGAGGGAGAGGTAAATCTAAACTAAATCTCAGAGAGCACAAATTAGCTTTGAGGTTCACTGTTATTCTTGTGCTTTCGTGGGACCATATGCTAGTATGAAGGCTTGGATCAATTACTTGACAAATGAATAAGATACACAAGGCTAGATGTGATTCAGAGGTTCTGGTCTGCAAAGCATTAGTGTTGCCATATTAGGGAGCCATGACACTAAGCAACAAACCCTTTAGGCTTACTTACAGGGAAGTGGATTAGAGGGACTGTCAGAAGCACAGCGAATAGTATGCATAACTTCACAGCCATGACAATAACATCATGTGGCAAGTATTTACTATAACCTTGTAGCAATTCTGACTCCACTTTGTCTGTAAATAAATTAAAACAACAACAGCAGCAGCAATCAGGGTTGAATAATAAACCTTGTACCACTATGCCAATAATATCAAAGTTATTTTCTGTTGAATTACTGGTTTGTACTAGGCTTGGATACCATTCTTAAATTTATTTCTGGCCTTTTCCTCTCTGTACTAGGAAATACAAAGATACTAAGTATTTTCTTGAGATGTACGCTACTTTTTGAAATGTATTACAGAATTTATTTCCTTATTTAGGGGTGCCTGTGCCATTGCACACATGTGGAGCTCAGAGGACAACACGCGGGACTGGGTTCTTTCCTTCCACCACATGGATCCTGGGATCAAACTTTGGTCACTGGGCTTGGTGGCAAGTGCTTTGTATCTTCTGGGACATCTTGCCAGCCCATGTGAATGCTTTTGTATTCTTTTAAGAAATTTTAAATCAGGACACACAGAATCTCTAAAATTATGACTAAAAGATATTTAAAAATATCTCCTTAACCAGGTGTGGTGGTGAATGGCTGTAATCACTGCACTGGGGAGGCAGAGGCAGGTGGATCTTTGTGAGCTTGAGGCTAGCCTGGTATACTTAGCATGTCCCAGGCCAGTGAGGCCTAATCACAAAAACAAAATAAAACAAAACACAAAACCAAACCAAAGGTAAACTCCTTAGAACTTGTCCATACTGTTAAGGAAAGGGTTTACACACTTGTGTCTATAAAGTGCTTACAAGTGCACTGGTGAATTTGGTTACTATAGCAACATGAGATATGAAGGCTCAAGAGCGCCAGGCAGTCTGCCTGAAAGCACACAGCAGGGGAGCAGGGCAGAGCACCCCACACTTTTGTGATAGAGACCCCTCAACCCCAGTGTTTCTCAGATTCCATGGTGTTCTGGGTAGGACTATACTACAGGGATTGCTTACACTTTTACAGAGTGTTTTGTGCATAGTATCAACTTTGTTCATTTCCATCTTGCATAAAAGAAAGAATGAAGGGTTAAGAAAATGGCTTGTTTAGTAAGTCAGGTCCATTCCGAGACAAGACTGAGAGAGGCCAGCCAGGCTTTCTACCTGGTAGCTTCCTTCCATTTGCACTGTTTCCCTCACTCAGGACCTGTGGACAAAGGTCAGTTTAGACTTAAAATAGGACAGTTTTTATCCCATGGACTGGGATGCTGGACTGTATAAAGAGAAGCAAGTGGGCTGGAAAGGACTTCACTACTCCTCATTCTCCTCACCAGCTCTGGCCACTGTGCCTTCCAGGTTAGAGACTGCAACCTCCAACTGTGAGCCAGAGTAAATCCTTTCTCCCTCAGGCTGCTTGGCACCTCATGTATTTTGTTACAGAAATGAGGAATGAAACTAAGATAGAAAGAGGAGTGTATTATGATCTGAACTACACACAAGCACAGAATGGACGAAAAATATCAGAAACACAAAAGCCAGAAAATCAGTGCCATAATCACTAAAGTAAAGGAGGCTCTGAACTAGGTTAGCAACCACTGGAGGGGTACAGGAGAGAATGGATGAGCCAGGCTAGCAACCACAGGAGGGGCACAGGAGAGAATGGATGAGCCAGGCTAGCAACCACTGGAGGGGCACAGGAGAGAATGGATGAGCTGGGCTAGCAACCACGGGCACAGGAGAGAATAGATGAGGCAGGCTAGCAACCATGGGCACAGGAGAGAATGGATGAGGCAGGCTAGCGACCACGGGCACAGGAGAGGATGGATGAGCCAGGCTAACAACCATGGGCACAGGAGAGAATGGATGAGCTGGGCTAGCAACCACGGGCACTGGAGAGAATGGATGAGCTGGGCTAGCAACCACGGGCACAGGAGAGGATAGATGAGCCAGGCTAGCAATCATGGGTACAGGAGAGGATGGACTATCTACAATGTTAGACAAAAATTAGGGAATCAAGAACAGGGATAGGTAGGAGAACTGGGAAGAGCCAAGAAATCTGGATCCTATTTCTAAATCTGTGAGATAGTTGTGAGTCTTTGGAGAAATATGGCAAACTACTTTATTTCCATTTTCTGAGTCATAAAATGAGCTATTAACACTTCTTGCTTAACAACCTCACAGACATTAAAATGGTCTGGTTACCCAATGTTTGGGCACTGGCCTGGCTCACCAGAGGAACACTTTTCCTCTTTAACATCTGTGATTAGAACCAATATTATTAATTCGGGTTGAAAGAGATTCCTTTAGTCTGACAGAAGCCATAACTAATATAATGTCATAATTATGACAGAAGTCATAATAACAATACTAACTAAGCTTTAAGAATCTAGATAAAGATTCTAATCATTTAGAATTCTAATCAATTCCAGAAGAATTAATAACTACACTTACCAGAAACCCTTCCTTCCCAGGGTGAAAGCCTCCTGACTTAGCTACTCTTCGTTCTTATCTAAGGGACAGATATCTGCATCTGCACTTGGAGAAAGAGTCACAAACTTCCAAAAGGACCAAATGGTGACTTTGGCAAGTCATTTGGACCAGTAGCGTCACGTGTCTGCCTGTGTAGCACACCGAGGAAAATTTCCATAAGGTAGCAGAAAGAATATTGGCGTGCATTTAGAAAGCTGCCTTTAATTCCAGGACAGGCCACTTTACTGATCAGTAACCTAAAAAGATGAATTGTACACTTGAACTTTAGGTGAGGCCTACCAAACTGACCATTTCCTGCTGAAATGAACAGTTTACACTACAACGTTAAAAAGCCACAGTAGAAGGCATTTCTTCATTGTGATTAACAATGGGGACAAAGAAGTACTGCAAGAAAGAAACTATCACCTACCCGAGTGCCTTTGGGAGGGCACTATCTGTCAGCCACCTACCCACTGTGTGAGCCTAACTGAAGGTAGTGGTCTCATTAGTCAATCTAAACAGATCTGTCTGAGTTATGAGGATGGAAGCAATCTTAGCAAAACACCCAGCCCTCGCTTAGCTGTTGGCTCACTGGCTGAGCCCCTCTCTACCTCCACTACAACCTAGGAGGACCTTGTTAGGTTTTCTAGAGCTCGGAAGCACCCAGTAATTCATGGGATTCACATGACTATTGCTTAATCATCCTGGATATTAGTGGGAACTGGAGACTTCTTCCAGGTTGTTCTATTGACCTACAGGGAGGGGAAGGGGTCTGCATTTATTAGGCTTCGATCAACATTAAAGATTCCCCAAATGAACACAGGAGTAGCACTGATCTGAAAATTGAAAATGCAAGCATGACACTCAATATTCTAAACTCATCAAGATTCATAAATTTGAAACTCTTTTAGTCCTAAGAATCTCAGTGATAATCAGCAGTGTTTATAATGGTTGATAATTGCAATTAAAAATATATGCAGCCAACTATGGAGCAGAGACTGAAGGAAAGGCAAGCCAGCCTAAATATAGCCATCTCCTGAGAGGCTCTGA
>NW_022196912.1:88309660-88326843 GCF_008632895.1 Mastomys coucha | reverse complement strand
GTAGACCAGGCTGGCCTCAAAATCAGAAATCTGCCTGCCTCTGCCTCCCAAGTGCTGGGATTAAAGGCGCATGCCACCACCGCCCAGCAAGAAGCCCAGTTTTAGGATCTTACTAAAGAAAGGTTCGACTGAGCTCACATCTCTAAACTAGTAAACCTAACAACCAAAATAGAACAAATACTACATGTAGGTCAGAAACTTTGTTTGTTTTCATGAGGGGGAGAGGCTGACCACCTGCCTCACTCTCGCTGCCTTGGGCAGCAGGCCCGTGCTCAGCCTGGGAAGCACACTTCTCTGGATGACACACACAGAACTCCACTCCTCTCACCCTGCGGCAGGACTAAACGCAAGCTCACACTTCGATGACAGGGATGCCCTTTGTTACTACTGAAATAACAGACGAGGAGGAGGAAACATATGGATCAACTGCAGATGTGTCCACACTGAAAACGGCACAGCAATAGCGCATACACAGAAGCCGCCATGTGACAGAGCACACACTGAAAAGTTGTGGTAGCTAGAGGCGCTGGAGAGCGGCCTCAGTTGGTAGAATGGTTACCTTGCAGCTACGAGGATCTTTGTTCAGTCCTTAGAATCAAGCTTTAAAGAAATCTGGGTGTGATGGATGTGCTCATAACCCCAGTGCTGGGAGGGAAAGACAGGTAGAGTTCCCACGGCTTGCTGATAGCCAGTCTAGCCTACTTATAAATTCCAGGCTAAGTGTGAAACTCTGCCTTGAAAAACAAGGTGGAAAGCTCTTGAAGAATGACATCTGAGGTTGTCCTGTAACCTCCATCTACACATGTGCAAGCATGCACCTTTATGTACATCCAATATGCAGCTAAGAATAACTAGAAGCACAATGCTGACAAAGGATACCTAAAACTGAGACAGTTAACAATAGTTAGGTTGATGATAATATACAGATATGGACAGCTCTCATTTGGGAAGGATTATTATGTACCAAACACTACAGTAGAGCTGTATATAGAACTCACTTCTGTCTCTCCACAACCCCACTATGTTATGCTCATATTACAGAATAGGAGTGAGGATAATTCAAGGCATAGGCTCCCTTCAAGGTCACAGAGCTAGTTAGGATATGGCAATTAGTTAAGTGACCCAGGTTTGTTGGATTTTAAAACCAATACTCTTCTCACTGGGCCTAGGAAGTGCAGTGATACAAGAAAACATTGTCTAAAGCATAGGAAAATGGGTGCTATGACGTGATTGTTTACAAGTTTTGCATATCTTTTCTTTCTTGTTCTAGACTTTGTTTTTGTTCTCGACATTCTTGATGAAAAAGGACAAACCTCCACAAACTATATAGGAAACGTCTCCAAAATAAACAAGAGAGAATTTGGCTTATGTTTTATACTTTTCCAAGTGACTTTAAGACATCTGAAGAGAAAGGCTCTGTGAAGCAGAGGCAGCGTGCACCTGAGCACAGGCTATGAAAATGAAGGCAGAGCTGTCCACAGCGGAGTGCACTCTGCTGTCCTACCTGGAGCTGCCCTTGTGTAATTATTGACATGGGTTACTCTCCCAACCTCTAAGCTTATCATCTAGAGTCTACCATATTTGATGTGTATTTTTTTTTTGAGACAAGGTCTCCCTGTGTAGCCCTGGCTGGCCTCAAACTCAGAGATCCACCTGCCTCTGTCTCTTGAGTGCTGGGATTAAAGGTGTGATCCACCATACCCACCCAACTCTGAATATACAATTTAAAAGACCCAAAGCATTATTTTAAAGAGACATCAATATGCTTGAAATTTTATATAAAAGTCTAAGAAAAAAATTTAGGGCTTAGCTGTTAAGAACGTGTACTGCTCTCACAGATAACAGGAGTTTGACACTCAAGCTGGGTGGCTCAAAGCCGCCTGTAACTCCAGCTTCCAGAGACCCTCCTCTGACCTCTATGGGCTCTGCATTTACACACACAAATTCATACTCAGACACAAATATACACACAATTAAAAATAAAGACAAAAGTCTCAAAAGAGGAGAAGTTTTCCTATGAACCTACAGTGATTAATCTTAAGCCTGACTTGTCAGATTAGCCACAGTGCTGAAATGGCCTGAACAGATGACCTTCCTAGCAAACGGGCACAGGTGGGGTGAGGGCATCTGTCCTTCTTTTGCTGCATAAATAAGAATTAAAAATATACTCACCATAAAAAGTGAGGTAGCCAAAGAGTGCAGACACAAAGTAAACCAGGAAGCTCAATGCAATCGCTGTGTTGGTCACATTCTGCATCCTTTTCTTTGAAGGGCTGAAACAAACAAACTAACCCAGTGAAGGTTGACAAAGCCAGTGATCTGAATCATATCTGAGGAAAGGAGCATCCCAGGCCAGTCAGGGACAACCACGAGTTCATCAAGGACTACACACTAGAATTCCCAAGCTGACACAGACAGAGATGGTGTCACTGGCAGCATTCCCAGTGAGGACAGAATTAGCTCTTGGTTGCTGTGGTGGTTTGAATAGGAATTGACTCCATAAACTCATGTGTTTGAATGTTTGACTTACAGGGAGTGGCACTATTAGGAGGCCTGGCCTTGTTGAAGTAGGTGTGGCCTTATGGGAGGAAGTGTGTCACTGGGTGTGGGGGAGGTGGGCTTTGAGGTCTCCTATGTTCTAGCCACACCCAGCGTGGCACACAGTCTCCTCTGGATGCCTATGGATACAGATGTAGAACTCTTGGCTCCTCCAGCACTATGTCTGCCTGCACACCTCCATGTTCCCACCATGATGACAATGGACTAAACCTTCGAACCATAAGCCAGCCCCAATTAAATGCTGTCCTTTATTAGAGTTGCTGTGGTCATGGAGTCTCTTCACAGTAATAAAACCCCGACTAAGACAGCTGCCTTGTTTGTTTGTTTTTTTTTAAGCTAACACTTAGAATTCAGGACAATAGGGAAGGGTTCATAAATGAGAATGTGACTGGATCTGAAGGCCAAAGCGTTCCACAGTACCTTTGAAGCTCACAGTATATAGGCAATACTGAGGTATGGCAGAGAAATGAAAAAGCCATGGTTGGTATGGCATAAACACTCTGAAAAAAAAATTAGAACAAAATACTATTAAAAGCTACATCATTTTTATTTGATAATAAACTCAGTTCTTTTTGTTTTAATTATATTTTTATTTATTTATTTTTGTGTATGTGTGTGCCCATACACCCACGCCACCTAGTACTTGCAGAGGTCAGAGGATAACTAGGAGCAGTCATCAGGGCCCTGGGGTCAGGCCCTTAGACAGGCCGAAGGCACTCAACAATACAACCGAGTCATCTGGCCTGCCCAACAACAAAGTTCTTTTTAAAAGACAACTTAGTCAAATGTATGCCATCTTTTCTAAACGATCTCTTCAAAAGGCAGAGAAAGAGAGAGAGAGAGAGAGAGAGAGAGAGAGAGAGAGAGAGAGAGAGAGAGAGAGGATCTGCAGTCACCAGCAACTACTATAGCTTACAGGTAGGTGGCCTGCTTATTCAAACCACAACATCTGGCTGGCCTCTCATATTATGTTGCTTTATTACAATTACTACTTTCTATATTATTTGGATAAGATAAAACTAATTTAGGTAATATATAAATAGCTACATTTAAAGTGATTTGTATTCTACTTCCAGTCACTAAGGTATGCACGGTTTAAATCCATCTCATCATCCACGCAGCGTTCGTGCTAATGCTTTTCCTTACTCAGGCCAAGTAAGTACTCCAAAGAGAACCACATCTCTGTACTGCCAGAATCCATGACCAACATCTTTCTTAATGAGCACAAAGATCATTAATTCTAGACCCAAGAAACTCCTTAGGATCCCATGTAATAATACACAAGCCTAAAGTTTCTTTAAAAATTATTATTAGAATACTTAACAAGAGCCAGAGAAAACTGTTAGCAAGCCAAACGTTAGTACCCTCTAAATTAAAGAACTGTCTTTAACAAATGGATGGCAATAATTTATTTTCTCTTTTCTGGTCTAAAAATATTTCTCCTTAGCTAGTATTGGGCTCTTTACCCAAAGAAATTCCAGATGAAGACCTACTTAGGGATGCAGTACCTAGCTAGGAAGCTGTGTTTCTTGAAGCTGTATTAGGGGAATGAGAGCTTAAGACACATTCTCTGTTTCATAGACTGTTCAGTTTCCTGGCCTGTCAATTACCCTGCCCTGATCTTTAAGGCCCACGGAGATCTTTGCCGTGTGAAAGATGTGGCGACCTCCCTCTCAAGGCTTGGGAGACATTTCTTAGTTATAAACTGGAGATAAAAGGGAAAGTTTTGCATGGAGGACTAACCACATTAACATTCTATATTAACAAAGCTGTGCAAGGAGGAGAGAGGAGAGTCTGGCGTCTTGAAACCTACAAAACAGCATTTCATCAGAAAAACAAAGTAGAGAGGAAAAGGCTCCCAGAAACAGGAAGACTCTGCTTGTTCCACTAGAGCAGAGCAGGGACTACGTAAACGGTGGTCCGTTTGTCTGCTTGTGCTCAGGGGCTCTTCCAGGCACTTTCTGGACCCTACAGCTTTCTTAGAGTGGCCTTGGGGCTTGGGGCTTGGATTTCTGGGCTCTGCTGTGAACATCATAAATTCCCCTGGAATGCTGCTCAGAGGGTATACGGGCAGTACTCAAGTGCTGGCCCATTGATGAGGCTGTTTAGCTGGAGACCAAAGTCCTACTCACCAGGGAGGAGTTTTTGATGTAATTGGCGATTTAGCTTTACAAGTCCAGAGCGCAACAGGAAAGCCATATCCACAGAGGACCTTACTGGCCAGACCAGACATTTGGTAAATCTGTTCTTTTAGGCAAAGGCCCATTTAAAACAGGCTCCATTTAAAAGCATGCCAAAAGAAAGAAAAGAAAAAGGTGGCTGTTTCATAATGGGCCACCCTGTGTTAAATAATATTATTCTTCTGGTAGGCAATCCTATACTTAGCACTTTCATGAAAATTAATTAGTTACAGGTACAAAGACCTAAGAGACCCTGTAACACAAATCTCTTAAAACTTGAAATGTGAAAAATCAACCAAAAGTATCTGTTAATAACTTACACACCTCTTTGGAGAAATGAAAGAGCTTCGGTTTACAGTCATCTGCTGCGTTTGAAATCTGTTTAAGAGTATTGAGGGGAAAAGAAAAACCAATAGGTATTAAAAGTCAGAATACACCAACAAATATGATGAATTTATTACTACTAGAATTTCAAATCAAATTTCTTCAAAGAAAAGTTCTAAAATGCTATGTAACTATTACCTTTCACCAATTAGGAAAATAATCATTTATCTCCAATTTCTTTTTAGTTGAAAAGTTAAAAATAAAAAAAAAAAAGCTAAAAATTATTACCTGAAAGACTGCATTGTTGCAATTTAAGGTCACAGGACAAGGAATGGCCCACTTTTTAATTACTACCTGTAAAAGTAAATGTAGACCGCACTTAGATGATCTGTAGTAAAGTTCATACAAGTTGATGTTTTCAATAAAGCCAAACAAGGGGCTAACAGAAGTTTCCTTGAAGCTCTGATTTTCCCCAGATAGAATGGCATCACCCTTTAACATGGTCACTGGGCGGATGGAAGGACCCAGGATGACAGGAGCGCTTTATGTCTGATCAGTGAGGAATCTTGCCTATTAAAGACTCTTGTGCCGCCGGGTGGTGGTGGTGCACGTCTTTAATCCCAGCACTTAGGAGGCAGAGAAAGGCAGATTTCTGAGTTCAAGGCCAGCCTGGTCTACAGAGTGAGTTCCAGGACAGCCAGGGCTATACAGAGAAACCCTGTCTCGAAAACAAACAAACAAACAAACAAAAGACTCTTGTGCCAATTTTCAAAACTCCAACAGTACCCTGGTTTTGCTTTTAAAGTGCAACTCAAAGAGGAAGCATGTTTTCAATGATAACTGCAGAGGATATTTATACGTGTCAGTAGCAGACAGAGCAGAAGAGAGGCAGAAGTGAGGGGAGTGTTTGCTGGCATTCCTGATGAACACATACTTTTACCTCTTCAGTTTTTCACATTTGTGCTATTAGTGAGTGTGGAGAGAGCTGGCCAGAACTCGGGTGCAGAGCTAGGAACTCCAGCTGGCAAAAACAGAGTAATCCAGGGGGATGCTGTTTCCCAGAATCATCAATGAGCATGCTTCAGGATTTGACTCTTAATTGTGGCCCGTCCTGTTCCTGCAGCCCCAGTTGTGGCTGTGTCAACACTGCCATTGTAGCCCTGTTGCAGGCACATAATTACTCCGTAAATGTTTGCTCCAGGCTAAATCCCAGCATACAAAGGAGCAAAGAGAAGAAAGGAAGTATTTGTCTTTGCAGGAGACCAGTAAGTAAATACTATTCCTATTTAGAACTTATCTAGTTTGGGATTTTAACAAATTCAATCAAAATTTTATACAGTGATAAATCTAAAGAAAACACACATTTTAAGGATTAAGTTAATGAGAGAACCCAAGAGTCACTTTTAATTTAAAATTTAACCCCAAAGGGGGTGGGGTGTCTAAGGACAAACTGGGCATTTTCAGGTAAGTTTTCAACATAAAACCAACTCCAACCATCCATTTATCAAGAGACAAGAACAAAACAAGAACCAAGAATTTCATTATCTTTTCTTTTCCTGAAAAGTTGTTTTTTTGTTTGTTTGGTTTGGTTTTATTTAGGCTTGGTTTTGTTTTAAAAGAGAGATGGAATGTGGGGTGAGGATGAAGGTGTTGGGAAAAGCAAGGCCACTCCAGGGCTCTTTTCAGCCTTACTGATACCACTCCAAATTCAATGTCTCCTGTTCTCCTCTTACGGGTGAGGGTAGAGAGGATGGGATGGGGGAGAGGCAGTTTCTGACAGCAACAGTGCCTCTTGGCTTCCTGAGCCTACTGAGCACCAGGCCTTGAATGCCAAGTCAAAATCCTTCAAGATGCAATATAGCCTATTTCATTGATTAGAAAAAAACTATTGGCAACTTAGTTTTACACTAACATAAATTCCATTATTACAGCTAATTGCTCTGAGTCGGATGACTCACAAACCTGCATGGTGGAATGGGGTAGAGAGAGAAGCAGATAGGTGAGGCGTGGGCAGAGATCCAAGCACAAGAGAGGAGAGAGTCACAGGGAGTCTTTGCTTGGCCCTGAAGACAGACTGGGTAAGAAGGAAACTCTGGAGGATGGAAAGAGAATAAGAGAAATCACCTTAGGCACCAAAAATATTTAATACCCTTGCACAAAAGGCCCTTCATCCTCTGTCCTCCTTGAAGCCTTTCATTTCTGCAGGGCAGCTCCCACCTAGCTTCCTCCCATATTCCTTTACAGAGATCTCAGCAACTCTCCCCATCCCTCTCAACGCTGCTGACAAGAAGTTAGGTTATAAAAATGAAGGATAAAAAAAAAAAAGGTGTCTGCAACGGCCACTTTGGGCTACTACCAAATTGAAACGTATGTTTAAATGTAGATTCTCTCAAAGGAAATTTATGCTAAATTTTTAATGACAATCAGGATCTGGAAGAACAGCTAGTAGAGACACTTTGATCTGCAATGCTTGATGAGTACAACTAAGAAAATGTTTTCTGGATTGAGTCTATAAAATATAATATAAATGTGATAGACTTACACATTCACATTCTTAAAATAAACAATGGTCAGAGATGTGGAGAAAGGTGAAAAATGGGCCAGAACCCAACCACAAGACAGGAGAGAATCACTGGGACTCTCACATTTTAAAAACGGGCACATGTTTTTTTAAAAAGTCAGTTAGCTAGGCATGGTAGAGGACAGCTTGAATCCCAGCCCTAGGGAGGCAGAGGCATGGGCAGATAAATTTCTGTGACTTTCAGGCCTGTCTGGTCTACATAGTAAGCTCATGGGCAGTCAGGCTTACATAGTAAAACCCTGTCCCAGAAAACAAAAAGATAAAAACAAAAATAGAAATAGAATCTATAATAAACATGGCAATAAAAAAATAGCATTGAAAAGGTATAAACTTCATGGTCTTGCTGGAATCTAAATTTCAACTCTTCTCACAGGTAGAAATCCAAGTAGATGATTTGTGGAGCATCAGGATTAATATGGGAGAATTATTTCCATGTGACCCCTGCAGCAGAAGTCTGCATTGAATTAAAGAGTATCTGCTGCAGCAGAAACAAAACACCGCAATAGACATATTGCATCAATACACTCCACCTGTGTTAAGCTATTGACTGTGAAAACGGAATTACTTCTACCTATGAAATGCTTGCCTTGTCGATTAAGCACCAGGGCAAAATTCAGTATGTTATCTACACGTGATTAAGATCCACATATTCCTCTGTATATGTGGGATACCTTCTAACCACGTAGATGTTTCTCAACAACTACCTTGTGATGAAAATACCTACTGTTTCTCTCTATAGTACAGAACCTAAAAATTATATGCTAACCTGTCATTTCCTGAATGACAATTGGGGTGGGTAGAGGGATAATTTTAACATAGATAAATTAAAAAAACGACCAAGCACTGTTAAATATTTCGGCCTTAAATTTCTTACAATACAAATGTCTGTGGAGAGTTGCTTTATCCTGTGTCTAGGAAGAGGATTTAACTAAAGACAGATGTGGTGCAGATATGACTGGTGTCCATATACATAGTGGGTATGTGGTTGCATGTTTGCGTGGCTGTGTGTGTGTGTGTATATAGTGTGTATGGTGGCTTTGTGTACACATAAATGTAGTAGTATGTGGCTGCAAGTTGTGTGCGCACATGTGTGTGTCAGAAGTCAACCTTGTGTGTGTCATTATTCAGGGGTTACTCATCTTGCCTTCTGAGAGTCTCTCATTGGCCTAGAGTCCACTGAGTAGGAGTCGGCTGGGATGGCTGGCCAATGAGACCCAGAAATCCACACACCTCTGCCTCCCAGCACTGGAACGTAGGCATTACAGCGTGCCTGACTTCTCATGTGGGTCCTAGGAACGGAATGCAAGCCCTGATGCTTGCAAGCCAAACACTATCAGCTGAACTATCTGCCCAGCCTAGAGACTGTTTTGACAGCTTTTGAATCTGGCTCTATAGCCTGCTTGTTTATGGGTGACATCTCCCCTTGATTCAGTAATTAAGAGAAAGTTTAAATGTTCAGGAAAAAGGTTACTTGGGATATACATGTTCCTGGCAAATTAAAAATATTTTATCCTATGTAAGGTTTTACATTTATATACTTAATATGGAAGAAAATACAGTGCAAAGGAAAAAGTTTATTAAAATCTATACGCAAGGATCTGTCTTTGGAGAATTAAAAAGCCTGTGTTAAATTATTTTATAAATATAAGTTAAACTGCCATCTGATATATAATAAAAGTCTGATAATTAAAATATATTTTCTGCATATGAGGAAAAATATTTATTCCCAATATTATCTTTATGGGAACATTTTAAGCCAAATATGCAGGGCGGATTGTATTCATATCCCAGTTCTCTTTAGAGCTTTCCAACTATAGTCTCAAACTATAACTTCATCAGTGGAATAAGGCCCCACGATGCTCTGTGTTAGCTGACTGGCAGAGCAGAGCCCACTGCTGCAGAGTGCTCTGCTCTCCAAGGGTCTATTCTACCTAATCCCAGAGAGGGCTGTGTGCCCCTCTCCGGCCAACTATAAGATATACTGTAAGATTTGTTTTAAGCTTCTTTAAATTAGACAAAAATGAATAATCCTGTGACTGAAATTAATTTTATATTAAAATAGTGCTGTTAATAATATGAAGTGGGCTATGGTGCCCAGTGCACAGCAGCTAGAGAACGTCACTCACACAGTTGTGTTTTGAGATGAAATGAACAATGCATTATATTTTAAACTTACCACAAGAGCAAAGAACACCATAAAGAAAAATGATAGACTGCTTGTGTAGCCAAGAAAGCCTGTAAAATACCAATAAAATAAAAAGCAATTTATAAGGCAAGTGATCCCGACTTACAAATAGAGCCATGCATCTTGGGCATGGTTTCTATTGCAGCTTGGTATCTGGGCCTAGGGCCCGTCTGTCACAGATCATTATGTAGCTCTGCACAGCAGAACAGGATCCGGCTTACCATGAGCAGTGCGGTGTAAAGGAAGGCTCTCTCCTCAACGCTCTGCTGTAAGGACTTCATTTTAGAGGGGCAGGCAGAAAGAATGCTACCATGAGCCAAGCCATGCGTTAGTTAGCTAGGCAGGGCTGAGGACAGAACAACCGAAAATGGGCCAAGTTTAAAAGGTCTCACAAGCATGACTCTTCTAAACACATGGTGTTGTGAGGTTAGAAGCTTCTCATTCTGTAGACCTCAGGCTCTTTCAGACTCACCTATTCTGGGAAGCAGTGAGAGAGGGAACACGATGCCTACACAGATGATGATTAGCAGCACCTGTCCATCCAGATACCAAGACCTGTCAGGAAAAGCACTGTTAGGCACAGGACTCAGACTCGGACTCTCTCTCTCTCTCTCTCTCTCTCTCTCTCTCTCTCTCTCTCTCTCTCTCTCTCTCTCTCACACACACACACACACACACACACAGGAGGGTGGGGAGAAAGACAGACAGGGAGAGGGATCATCTACTAAAAGAAACCCCACTTTTTTGTTAAATGTTCTTAGGAAACCCTTGCACTATTAATAATAAATATGAACTTAGGGAATGTATTAAAATAGTATTGATATAAGCCTGTAACTCAGTATAAAGGCAAGATCAACAGTTTGAGGCTGGTCTGGACTACATAGTGAGACCTTGTCTCCAAACAACACTTAAACCAAAACAAACACACAAAAATGCCCGATGAGATGCCATTTTTTTCAATTGCCAAAATAACAAATACTTAAAAATGAAATAACAACTCCTATTGGTGAAAAGTACTGAGGTATGCCAAACACAGCTGAAAACTAAAGCCGTATTAATTCCCACATGGAAAGCAATTGGCAATAGATGCTAAGAGCCTTCAAATAATTATGCCCTATAAGACTTATAAAATACCATGCACAACAAAAACATCAGCAATAGGAACAGAGACTTTTATAAAATGATATTTATTGAGAACATTTAAAATAATAAAAATTGAGAAAGTCATGAAAACTGGAAGCCAGCTGTGTAGTCTGACACTGTTTGGAGAAAAACACAGATATTATTAAAATCGGACAGGAACTTCATTGTTTCTGGGTGACAAGGCAAGGAGTCATTTTCCTTGTCGTACCTCTCTACATTTCTCCAGGGTTTAGGAATGGGTATGAATTACCAGTTTAAAAATGCTAACCTTTTCTCTAAAAGCTATGAGAACGCTGAGTAAGAATGGTTGGTTAGTAGGGTGATCACGTGTTTGCTAACAGAGAAGGAACATGGGGCTGGGGTCTGTCACTAAAGTGCCTGCCTTGTAAGCACTAGGATCCACAGAACCCACCTTAAAAAAACAAACAAACAAACAAACAAAAACAAACAAACAAACAAAAAACCCTGGGCACTTGGCACAGAACCAGTGTGCTCAGGGGACCTGGAGGCAGGCCTGCTGGCCAGATCAGTCCCATTAGCAAGTTTAAACACAGTAAAAGACCCTGTTTTTTTTTTTTTTTTTTTTTAAAAGAGCTGAATAGCACCTAAGAAACAGCACCCTAGGTTGTCTTCTGATCTCCACACACAAGTGTGTACACATGTGCACATACACATTCATGTGCACACACACATTCATACACAAAAAGAATGAAAGACAACTTTCAGTACAGAGAACACTCTGAACATATATTTAATAATAATAACAACATATTTTTAGTCAGAAGGATATATCTAAAATATAAAAAATGGCTATTACGCCGGATGGTGGTAGCACACGCCTTTAATCCCAGCACTTGGGAGGCAGAGGCAGGAGGATTTCTGAGTTCAAGGCCAGCCTGGTCTACAGAGTGAGTTCCAGGACAGTCAGGGCTACACAGAGAAACCCTGTCTCAAAAAACCAAAAAAAAAAAAAAAAAAAAAAAAAAAAAAAAAAAAAAAACCAAAAAAAAAAAACCAGGCTATTACTATATGGTTGTAATACATGGGTTCACATATAATTTTAATTTCTTAATACAGCTATAAAAAATTTTAAAGTTAAAGCTAATTCCCCAAGACCTAATACATGCACATGTGAAAGACAAACAATTCATGATAGAAGTGCATGAACTAGCAAATATATAGGAAGAAAAATCTAAATCTAATAACAGTTGCTAGTTAAATATATCTACCCTGAGATTATTGAAATTCAGTTAGTAAAACAGTTAAAGATGTGATATAATTGGTCCAACATGTATTACTATGTTTTTGTCTAATTAGTACTCTCTGGGAAAAGAATGGCAATATGTAACCAGTACAATGGAAGTGTAGTAATTAACTAAGAAGATCAGCAAAGCATATTAAATATAAGAAAATTAAATATAATTGTACCAATGTAAGAAAATAAAAACCCAACTGGGTAGTAGTGGTGCAGGCCTTTAATCCCAGCACTTGGGAGGCAGAGGTAGGCAGTATACCTGAGTTTGAGGACAACCTGGTCTACAGGGTAAGTTTCAGGATGGCCAGGGAACACCCTGTCCGGGAAAATGAACAAACAAAAGAAAGAAAACCCAGGATAGAACAGATCTGGGAAACATTAGAAGATCAATGGGGATTCCTATGGTGTTTGGTAGATGCTTTCAACTTAACCCCACACTGTGATAAACTATCCTCTTACACTCTCAACAGGTAGCCAGTGTCCCACTGCCCTGACAAATTCAGAGAGTTTTCCTTTGCCTGGGTTTAAGAGCTGGCTTCTAGCATGCGTGGCCTATGCTGTTCAGTGCGGATCATTACATGTCCTGGCTTGTGAGGACACCCCTTTGACAGACCTTTACTCATTACTGCTGGATAATGACAGCATCCTCTTGAAGAGTGGAAGAGGAGCAGCAGCAGCAGCAGCAGCAGCAGCAGAGAGCGGTGGCCACTTCCCCTGCCCTGCTCTAACTCCTGTCCTCTCCCCACAGCTATCTCTGCTCTGCAGGGCTGATGCTGTGCTCTCTAGGTACACCTGCATGTGCCTCTCAGTGGCTGGGGTACAGGAAGTACTACGAAAACAACCACAGAATAAACACAAACGGATGCTCAGCATGTTCATCTTCTAGTTACTCTTGAATAAAAAAGCCAAAGAGGAACTCCAAAATAGCCCTTCCCAAGAAACACCTGGCAACTAAACTCTGAAACTGGCAGTGAGCCCGGGGCTCTGTCTGAAACGTCTTTCCTTCTGGGACCCAGTATCAGACCCAGACAGTTGCAGTGCCAGTAGAAAATGGCCCCGAGGGAGTAGCGGAGCAGATTCCATCTGTTAGCACTGCTGTTCCTGCTGGATAACAACACTGCATTGTATACTGAAGATCTGTTAAGAGGGTGCAGCTCATGATCGATGGTCTAGTCAAAGAAAGAAAGAAAGAGAGAAAGAAAGAAAGAAAGAAAGAGAGAGAGAAAGAAAGAAAGAAAGGAAGGAAGGAAGGAAGGAAGAGGAAAGAAAGAAAAAGATAAAAATGGTTACAGATCAACTTGACTCTTAACTCTTTAAGAGGAAAAAAAAAAGAAGGTGGAGTTGTATTAAAGGGTGTGTGTTAAGCCATAGGACTACAACTTTCCCCTTGCATAGGATTAAAGGAACACTTTGAAATCCAGAGGTATGGTTGAATGTGGGTGCAGAAAATGGAATCCGTGTATATCTGTGAGAGTGGAGACTGACACAGCCCTGACTGTAGAGTATGAAGGCTCAAACTTGCAGAGGTAGGTAATGCTTGGGCTGGAGGGGGCTCAGAGGTCACTCTGCCCAGCATCTTCCCTTCTTGTGTAAGGATGGTGAGCTCTCGACTGCAGCAAAGTGAAAACTCGAAGTCCCAGCAGCAAGGCTGAGTTTATGTGGTTCCCCCGCCCCCCAGGTGATCCTTCATCTCTTCACTTTCTCTTTAGGACTGAACTTAAAATATTAATATGAAAAGGAATTTGTTTTAAAACAGTTTGTCTAGACCTGGATACTGGTTCTTATACTTGTTGACTGATGTTAATAAAAAATCAATCGTTAAGACATTGATTTCTTTATCATTCATTCATTCATTATCAATAAAGGCCACATAGTAAGACATGGGGAGTGAGTTCACATTTCACTTGCAGGCCCCAGACAATTGCACTGTGTTTGGCAATGGAGATTGTCCAAAGAACAAATGAGATTAAGCCTAAACCCAGAGACTACAAACCAGCAATAAGCAGTCTTAAAAAGTACATATTAAATACATTTATTTTACAAACCAAGGTTTTAGGATAAATTATTGCACATAAATTTTTTTCCTAAGAGGAAAAAAAAAAGAATTATCTACCCAAACTCCTGTTTTCCTACTGTGACCTAGTATACATTTTCTCTGAGCCAAAAGAATTAGAGTCAAAGGTTTTATACTTCCTAGAAAACTTGTTTGATCTGTGGATTTAATCCTATATGATAAAAATGCTCCAACTATGAAACACAGAGTATAAATCCTTAGCTGTATTGCAAATGCTTGGCACGCAGATGTTTTTTCCATTTTTTAATGAAAGCCAGATTTATTTATAAGTTGCTTTAATTTCATTCTTGAATAGAATGGAACAAGAGTATCGTATGTTCTCAATTAGGATCGTGCTCACATCCCATATCAATTATGTAACTCAAATGCAAGACAACTTAATTGTGTCAATCATAGTCCCCTGACAAGACCATTAAATGTTAACAGAGAGCTCCCAACTTTTAACAGCTATAGATTTAAAAAATACAAGTTATTCTAGGAAAAACATAGATGTATCATAAGAGCTTGGTATAAGTATTACTGATTTTGATTTCCAATATTAACTTTTTGAAATTAGGATTTATGAACACAAAGTGATTTGACAGCATCTTTAAAAGGGTCATAGCGCATGTAGTTATCCATACCCACAGGCAGCCCAAAAAATAAAGACACTGGAAAGATCTTAACTAAACTTATGGTAAATCAAACGTCAAAATAAAACGTCAATATCAAGTAATCTCAGTGAAGAAATACTTCCACATAGCTCACCTAGGAATGAGCTGTCCCCACCCCCCCGCCATGTTCATTACCGTAACATTTGTCTCCGACTTTACAAGATTAGGCTTCAAAGACTAATGCCCTGTATCCAATTAATATAGTCTCTAAATAAATGAATACAGGACATGTAAAACAATACGAATCATCAAAAATGTGCAGTTTTCACACAGAGTGGGTGAAAATCGGTGACAGTAATTGAAGCGTGCAGTTTTTAAAAGCCCATTCATGCTAGAAAGAGGACATTTATATAAAGGTTTTACTAATACAAGTAAAACAGGAGTTTTCAGCCATTTGAAACAAGTGAGAAAACAACAATAGACATGGCAACTGATTTAAAGAGAAAATGTTTTAGCAGATAAAACCCCTCAGTTTTAATAGCAGTTCTACTACACAGCACTTTAAGTGTTTCTAAATTTACTTAAAACATATTAATAGAAGTCACTGAATTCAGGACTTAAAACTAAAACAAAAGATAAACAACAAGCTTGGTGACATATGACAACCATTAGGATTAACAGTTTATTCATGTTTGACTCTGAGCTTCCTGGCAATCTGAATAAAAAAGGAAAATCTACCTCTAACACAATCACTGTTGCTAGAATTCCCCTGTTGTCCTCACATACACTGTGCTTCACACTCATAAGCATGTACACATGTGCTGTCTTATCTGATCATTATAATAACTCTGTTAAGGAAGCAACTAAACAAAGATAAGGTCATTGGTGACCTCTTTTTCTTTTCCTTTTAATTAATTAATTAATTTATTTTATGTGCACTGTTATTTTTGCCTGCATGCACATCTGTCTATATGAGAGCATCAGATCCCCTCAGGAACTGGAGATAGAGACAGTTGTGAGCTGCCATGTGGGTGCTGGGAATGGAACCCAGATCCTCTAAAAGAGCAGCTGGTGCTCTTAACCTCTGAGCCTTTTCAAAAGGCTTGTCTGTTTTTGCTTTTTTTTTTTTTTCCTTGTACTGAGACTTGAATCCAGGGCCTTCAGCACATTGGTGAACTCCCAGCCCTCGCTTGTACCCTCAAAGCACTAGGTAAAGAAACCCACAGCTCATGACCCCTTAGCTGGTCAAGGGTTGGATGCTTGAAGCTAACCAGCGTGGAATGAATGGGATACATGTCTCCTTACTTTTTTATTCTTCCTCACATTGCCTTGAGTTCTTAGCTCCATGCACACATTTCTCAACTTGGAAATCAAATAACAAAAGTGGTTATTAAGATTTTAACAACAAATACAAAAAAGTGTATTTCACACAGCTATTTCTTAGAGCAGTCAGATGTCTAACAGAACATATTTAGAACAGAACCAGATAGAGCAGAGCATAATCCGGGAATCTGAGAGCACGTTGTGGGACCCTAATGAGCTTTGAAGTGCCATGTGAAGTGCCCTCTGAGGATGAAGGATGTTGTCACCCCCATTTTAACACCATCTTGACAGTTCTTATTTAGATGGGAAATAACTACTTTCCTTATACACATATCTGCACTTGTCTGCTTCTTCTAGGGAAGCCAACTTCTCTAAGCTGAAAACGCAAGTCTGAAGTTTTCCCCTGCATTCCAGATAAGTTTGATTACTGGAGAAAACCAATCAAGTACTCCAGTCTAGAAACAGGGCAGTCCTTTGTTGTGGTTTGAAAACTGGACAACTAACAGGCTGAACCCGAGCTTATTTTTCTGGGAAGAAAAAAGGAAGTCTTGTTCTAGATATCAAAAAGAAAAGCATAATGAATGTGGGTTCCTTACCCATAAAAAGAACTAAGTCAATATACCGTGTAGGAGCCTGTGTTTTTAATGGAGAGAGGCAGTACACCATGGTTCAGTTTTATTCATAGTATTAAGAAAGGGTTCACCCATAGTTCTTTACGCTGTCTAATATGAACTTCACACAGTGGCTGCAACCATCATAGTCTTTGTCACTGCGCCCTGCTGAGAGGGTGACAGCAGAGATCACTCCATGTCCCTCCCACGTCGCAATCCCGAGGCTTCCCCTAAGCTCGCCCATCTTCACGCCCTAAGATGCCGCCTTACTTTCTCTAAGAGTTAATTCGGACTTGACTTGGCCTTCACCTTCATGGAGCACAGTGCTCCAACACAGTGGGTCGTCAGCAGACAT
>NW_022196912.1:88299660-88307160 GCF_008632895.1 Mastomys coucha | reverse complement strand
CAATGAGCGTGAGATTGTATTTCTTCCCATATACAATCTGTCATTCTTCCCAGGATTCTGTTAGCCTCTGGCTAATCACTTGATCACTTCTGTGCTGAAGCCTTCACTCTGCCTTTCAAATGGGAGTCCTGTTTCAATAGATTCCAGTCTGAGGAGCCATGTGTATTTTAAGAAATACGAACTCACTAAACATATGTTTCCCTGTTTTTTTTTTTTTAAAGGCCTCTCAGTATACACGAGTATAATAAAAGATGTAAAACCCTGCTTCTTGGAGAATGCTGGTGTGTTTTAAGAGCTACAAAACCACAGAGTCTACCATGGGGAAAATCCCACTGGTTCAGCAAGTAAAACAGAGAAAGCTCACTGTTAAAGCTCCTTTTTTCTTAACCACAAATAAATTTTCATGTAAGTACTAGCACCTTAACATATAATATACAACACTGAGAACAAAAGATGACGAGATACACTAGAAATACATCTTAATGACAGATAGCCACATCAAAAGATCCAGTCCATAAAGTAAGCTGAGAAAGGTTTAAAAAGTACTATCGGTAGTTTCCCACTGATACATATCCACTGTTTTTAACCAAAAGGTCATGAGGTTGAAAAGCTGGTGGCCACATCTTTTGTCCCATGTCTTCTTCTATTAATTGGCATGAGGACATGCTTAAGACAGCTTGGAGAGACAGGCCATAAGCAAAAATTTGTAAATGATTTTTGCTGGCATCTAGCCATGGGACAGACTACTAATACAACATGCTTCCTCCAAATTAATGGCTGCACCAGCGTCACCCATAAGGGCCACAGTTACAGGCAAACAGTTCTGGCCTCCGTAACACCAAAGCCAAGGTCTGTGTATAATTACACCTGGACGACAGTGATCAGCCATTACAAATCAGTTAGTTTCACCACATTCACCACACCGAACAGGGATTCTTTTCCCTTTGTTTTGAAAGGAAAATGAAGAATCCTGTCAACCTACTCAAGACACAGGAATTGAAAAACCACATGGAAAAGCAATGGTTCCATGAGGAGAGCACTGAGACAGAGACGTGTGGTCAGGCAACGGCAGGTAGTAAAGTATCACTACAGCCCGACCTTGGGAGACGTGAGTGGGGACACAGAGGAGAAAGGCTGGGGACTGAGAACAGCGCTGACGCTGGGCACAGCAAGCCTATTACATGCTTGGCTATATTCTAAGTGATAGGGAGTTCTTTGCACATTTTTCCCACACTGGCCTGCCAGGAAGCCATGATTTCACCCACAGAGATGGGAGGCCTGTGCACTCATCTGCTACGTGGGTGCTGGTGCAAACAGCTGGTCTGACTTGAGGGGCTCACTCTATTAAATGCTAGTTTACCCTGGGCAGGTGGGGAAGCAATCAACCAAAGCCAAGAAAAATAAGAAAACTCTGTCAAACGGCCCTCTCTAGAATAAAGCCTTTATTTATTTTTATCAGCATTTAAGCAACAAACTGCTTTCGGCTGCTGAGTTCATCAGCTGCACTCCAAGAAAATAACAATCTCTAGAACAAAGATCAAAGTTTTGCACCACACTGGAGACACCGCGCTTTGTTAATGGAGTCCATTTGGGGCTATAGCCCTTTCGTTGGAGTAACTGGCTCAACATTCCCCAGTCTCATGCCAGAACTTCATAGCTCTGCTGTCACTATTTTGCTGCATGTCATTAGAGGCATAGCTGCAAAGAGAAATCCTCCGATTTGCATGTATCAGAAATTTAACACATCACTGGAACCCACAAGCTTTAGGAACCCGTGTTCCTCCAGTAACCTGAGATATTTCTCGGTTTGTCATTAGTTAACCATACAACTTTACGACAGAAAAGACTCGACTGAGTTTGGGTCTAAACGATCATTAGACAATCAGCCACGTTGTTAGACACTTAGGAGAACGTGCATGAAGCTGGGATGACATTCAGCTATTTTAAAAATAGCTCGGGGTTCTCAGCCCTCGAAGGGGGGTGGTAGGGGGGAGCCCGGCAACCTCTCAGAGGTTAGTCAGCGGCCTAAACAAACACAGGCACTATGGTTTGTCTTTCCATGGGAGAGTCTCAGTGTTATTGCAAACTTGTCTTTAGTCATGGATAATAACTACTTTATTCAAGATGGCTCATTAACCTGGTGTTTCCACTAGATTTCTAAATGCCATGGAAATTCTAGCCCCACTCAAACTGTATAAATCTCTTTTTAAAAAAGAATCTTTTTTTCCCTCAAAATATCTATAAAACAATGTAATTTCCCTAAGCTGTGCAAAACAGGAAAAAAAAAAATCACATGGTGGAAAATGTTCCTTCACTGTCCTAAAAGAGCTCTTATTTTATAGTTTGTTAGGACCCTAAACCTAAGCAGGACCAGAGAAGCAGGCCTAGTGGCTAGGCCCTGGAATGCCAGCTCCTCGGGGCTGATTATCAGAGGATCAGGAAGTTCAAGGCCTACTTGTCTCTAACAGGGGGGAAAAGAGGGCTAGGGGCAAACACTGTGGTGGAGAGCCTGCTTAGCATGCATGCAACCCCCAGCAAAACACACACACACACACACACACATGCACATACGCATGCACATGAGCATGCACACACATGATCATCTATTTTTAAAATCTTGTTATTAAACTTTAACTAAAATAATTGCTAATGCACTGTTTCTGAAATGAATTTTGTCAAGGCAAATGCTTGTGAAAAAGGACTCCTCTCAAACTCCCCATACTTCTAGACTTTTGCAATATTTTCTAGAATTTGGAGATAATATTGTTTGGGCTTTTAAAACAAAACAAAACCAACCAACCACCACAAAGCTGCAGTGTGCCTGACCAGCAGATGGTGTTGTAGCAGCACTCCCAAGCCCAGCTCCTGAGGGAGGAGCCAGCCCTGTCCCTGCATCACTTCCCTGGGCTCCTCCTTCACAACCCTAAGAAGAGGAAGAACACAATGTAAGTTGTCTAACATTACATCACCGACTGAATCTTCTTGTCTGTAAGAAGCAGACTCTGAGCTATCTTAGTGCATAGGCAGCTGTGGTTCTCTCACACCTCACAGCCCAAACTGTGAGACTCACATTTTACAGAAGTAGAGTAAGTTGGCCCGCTGCTCAGAGCTACTCATGGAAATGTTCTGAGTTGAGCAAGATGTGTGAATTAGGAACATGAACTGGCTTCGCTTTAATTGTGGACTTCCAAGAGTGAGTAGGACCTTCCCTGGCTTAACTAAGCTAAAGAGAGGTGTGCTGTTTGATTTCTAGTGACAGTGCCACCTACGGAATGGTCTACCACAGAAGTTCAATTTCGTGTGAAACTATTTTTCAGATTGTGGGAAGGAGTGAACAACAGAAGGAGTGACAGCGGAAGCCGTGAGAACAGCCGGCCTCCCCACTCCACTCCTTGGTCCTTTAGAAGGCACTTCAGTAAGTTCAAACCCAGCACTAGCACTCTCTCACCAGCAACATCATTCAACATTAATGCTCTACACATCTCCTTTCTCCCTCTGTCCCAGCAGAAGCTTGTTTGCAGCAAACTCTAGCTCTGAGAGAGGCAGGGGACACGGAAGGAAGGAGGGTGACAGCTGGTACTGGCCGCTTCCAGGCTCCAAATCATCACTGCTGAGAGATTAGAGTCACTAGTGAGTAATATTTTCTATATGGCTCTCCATGTTTAAAGGCCAATAACTCTAAAAACCTAAAGAGTCTTAAGTGTCATAAGCGGCATGATTACAGGTTACCAGAAGGATGCCCCCACCACAATCACTTTGGTAGGTCACTCTGGTGCCTGTGGTCAGCGTCAGTGCTGGTTTGTTCATGACTGTGGTAAGGGGATAAACCAGGCCTTCACCAAAAGACCTACAGAATAAGTAGTCAGGTGCAATTTATGATCATTTTGCCCTTGTTTTTCCTTTTAGTGTTGGGGAATAAAACCAGAAGTCAGAGATGTTTAAACATCGCACAGCACAGAACAGAAGCTAGGGCCACAAGAAATATGGATGGAATATATTGTATGAAAATTCCTTAACCTTTTTTTTTTTTTTTTTAAGGAAAAAGAGAGAAAAGCTGGGTGTAATGGCTAACAACATTTGTTGACTAGACAGGATCTAGAACTCCTGGAAGACAAGTTTAACTGTGGCTGAAAGAGCCATCCCAACTGTGGACACTGCCACTCGGTGGGTGGGAGTCTTAGACTGAAGCAAATAGGGACAGAATGGGGAGAACCATAGATCCCTGCTCTCCACTTCCTGACTGCGGGGCAAGCATTGGGGTTACTGGAGGGCCACCTTCCCCTCCATGAGCACATCCCCTGGAGCTACTAGCCGGGATAAAGCCCCGGCTCAGGTATTTGGTTGCAGCATTAGGAAAAGTAACTAATATATTAGGTGTAATGTGCACCTGCAATGCCAGTGCCCAGGCACCAAGGCAGAAAGACTAAAACTCAGAGGCTAACCTAGACTGCAGAGTAACACCCTGTAATGCACAAAGGGGGTGGGTGGGAGGAGTGAGGCAGGAAGAGACAGAAAGAGTTAAGAAGCTTTAAGATACGACACCTAACTAAAAATATAGGCTCTGCCCCATTAATGCCTGAAAGAATTAACACGCCATGGCACCTTCCCCAAGAACCACATCAGAATCTACACTTCTAGATGAGAGCAGACTCCAAGCTCTGTATTTCCCACCTAATTTTTTAACAAAGGCAAAACCAAAGCCAAGAGAACGAGAGAGAGAGAGAGAGACAGAGACAGAGAGAGAGAGAGAGAGAGAGAGAGAGAGAGAGAGAGAGAGAGAGAGAGAGAGAGAGAGAGAGAGAGAGAGAGAGAGAGACAGAGACAGAGACAGAGACAGACAGAGAGAGAGAGAGAGAGAGAGAGAGAGAGAGAGAGAGAGAGAAAGAGAGAGAGCGAGTGCTCCTTGAAACTTGTGCCTACTTGACCAAAGCAAGGCGTCCGACCTGTGGCCCAGTGCTCTGCTGACAAAAGGAAGCTTCAAATTCTATTGCAATGAAGAAATAATTTATGCACATTGGCTGAGGAAGGAAAACTTCTGGATATATGCTGTCACATATTCCTCACAGGCTCTCAATAAATAAGCTTTCAAGTGATGTGACTAAAATAAGGCGTACATCACTGTGAAACAAGCATTCCTAGCTTTCCTGAACTTAAGGGACATTAAAAACATTGTAACAGCATCTCAGTTGCCCTTTTCTAGTTCTAAAACAAGCAAGCAAACACCAACCGTAAGAGCAGAGACCTGATGGTTTCCACAACTCCAAATCCAAGAACCGGGCCCCCACCCCATTCAAATAGCTGGACACACAGTCACATCTGGATGTTTTCAGGGACAAAGAACTCTTTTTAAAAATGTTGTGGGTCATCTCTACTTCAATCACACAGCTTAATGACAGGGCTATGTGCTAAGTCTGGCAGTGTTCCCCAATAGGAAACAGTCCCAAAAGGTAGAAGTGTTTGAGGTGGCATCTGCTAGGAAAGATTTAGGTCATAAGGCTCCACATTCACACATGGATTTAGCCTCATTGTAAGCAGGGATAAAAGTCTGACAACAGTGCTCTATGTGAGCGCCTGATGGCTTCTGCCACATTTGAGCTGGTAAGAAAGCCGTCACTGAATGTGGTTTCCTTCATTCTGGACTTCTAGCCTCCAAAAGCTAATAACTGTTTTATTAAAAGAATTACCCAGTCAATGGTGTTTTGTTACAGAACACAAAACGAGTAAGAGTATCCTAGGCAAGGAACTTAAATTAGTCTCTCTGCGGACTTGTTTGCATCAGAACCAATTTTCCTCTCAAGAAAATACTGGATTAGTCTAGGTTCTTTATCTTTTACTTTTAGCCTTGACACTAGTGAAGGACCTGGCATTCATATTCTCTCTCTCTCTCTCTTTCTCTCTCTCTCTCTCTCTCTCTCTCTCTCCCTCTCCCTCTCTCTCTCTCTCTCTGTGTGTGTGTGTGTTGACATGGGCTATCTTTCTCAATTGCTCTCTACCTTATATTTCTGAGACAGGTTCCCCAAAGTGGTGCTCACCGACTCAGCTACATTAGCTGGCCACTGAGTCCCAGAGGCCCTCCTCTCTGCTTCTGCCTGGGGCTAGGGTATCCAACCTCACACTGGGCTGCTTCTAGAGTGCTGGGAACCTGCACTCAGATCCTTGTTTGCCCAGCGAGCACCTCACCAACCAAGCTGTCTTCCCTCCATTCCCCTCTTATGTTCACTTTTTTTTTATTTATTTATTTGGTGTTCTGTGATGTGTATGTCCATGTACCATGTACATATAGCACCTGTGGAGGCTAGAAGGAGGCATAAAATCCCTTTGGAACTTGAGTTGCAAACAGTTCTGAGTTGTCATGTGGTGCTGGGAACTGAACCTGGGTCCTCTAAAAGAGCAGTCGGTGCTCTTAACCACTGGGCTATCTCTCTAACTGGAAATGCTTAGATCTAGAGGACTGATCATGAAAGTGCCACTCATTCCAGCAAAGCTCCAGACACTGTTGGGTGCTGGAAGTACAAAGAGGAATGGAATATAACCCTGGAAGAACTTACAGCACAGAAGAGAAGTACATGTGGAGATGATTTTTTTAAAACCTTATTTTTTTAATGATGTTTTTAAAATGCTTTAACCTCCCTTGTAGCCCACCAACCACTAGAGGTAATGGAAAAGAAAGGATATGGGGGAAGTGGTCCTGTTTAGAAAGGTACTTTAGAGCAACTCCCACCTGTGTTGTTTGGAAATTGGCAGTTCGGTTCATAGGTTAGCAGTGGCAGCTTGAACCACTGGTGAACATTTTATGGATACACCAGCAGTCCAGTTTAGTAGAGTCAGGTTAGCAATACTGGTGACATGACCTAGCAGAGACAGCCAGGCCTCAGCCTCAGGTGGAGTCAGCAGGAGGGACCCAGAGGGACACCAGGAGAAGTTCTCAGCTGTGCCTCTCTCAGGGAAGTGAAGATCAGCGAAGACATGAGACCCACAAACATTGCACAGCTAGCTGTGCCAGCAAGCCAAGCTCTGTCTCCGGCACTCCATGGAGTCCTAGTTATACCAGCATAGTGGGCTATTCCTGTGACAACCTGACCATGTTTTGGGGAGGGCTGTGGAAGGACTTTGGAACTTTGAGGTAGAAGAGCCATTGGTTGTTAAGAGCTCTATGGGATGTTGTGTAGGAGCTTGGAAGATCATGTTGATAACAGTGCAGAGGATGGAGGTCTGGCTTGTGAAATTTCAGAGGGAAGATTAAAGACTCTTATCAGGGCCATGTTGTTTTGATTGTGAAGATTCTGTGGTTCTGGTTAGCTGGGGCTGAAGTATCAGCTGTGATTAACAAGATACCAGAACTACTAAAGTGAAAACTTTGCATTACTGGGACTATTGATGCTGGTTAGCTGGAACTAAGAAATTAGCGATGATTAAGAAGAGACAGCATCATTGAGGTGACATCTTCTGGGAAGTATTTTCTGAGAGCACAAAGAGGCTGTGCTCCGGAGATAGCCAAGG
>NW_022196912.1:88245535-88298475 GCF_008632895.1 Mastomys coucha | reverse complement strand
CCCTTTCCTCCCCAACTTGCTTCTTGGTCATGATGTTTGTGCAGGAATAGAAACCTTGACTAAAACATCGAGTGTCCTCCACGTGCCTTGCCTCAGCTCAAGCGTCTGTCTCAGCTGACATCACTCTGCCAATCAGCCAGAGTCTGCAAAAGCAGAAGCAGAAGCTGAAATGGCAAGAAACTGCAGCATACTACCAGAAGATTTTTGATGCATTTCTCTCTATGGTGTCCGGACAAATGTAACTCAACTATGCAATCTAAGGCGAACCAATACACACGTGTTGTTAGCAAATAACCCTTCATCATGTGTCCTTGCTTTAGCAGAACATCCTCTTTTTTGTGTCCGCTTCAGTTAAACATTCCCTCACGAGTCTGCATGAGCCTTTCACCTGTGTCCACTTCAGCTAAACGTCCCTTCACGTGTTTGCCCCAGCAAAACACCATCCAACTGACTTTCCAAAGAGCCCTTAAGTTTCCTCTTCAGATGACCTCAGAGTAAGAGCAGCTAAAGCAGCCATGTCTAAGTCAGGTTGGAGAAAGAGAAGTCACTGCGGTAAGAACTATAGGAAACAGACAGTGGGCATCATGCCGAGATTAAAAGCTTGCATTCAAATTCCCAAACTATAACTTCAACATGTATTATAAACAATATAGCTCAATCCAATCTGCACAAAATCTTAATGAGGGCCTCCAGAAGAATTATAACTAAGCAGTTAAGCAATACATATTTGCTAACTAAAGTTATTCTACAACAAATCTTGAAAGCAATTGCACTATAAAAATTCCCAAAGGATGAGGTTAGTTTTCCTGTTTTCTAGTGTGAAGTATGAAGTCACTGTTTCATGAAAATTCAAAACATTAAAATGCGGATATTCAGGATTCTATAACAATTCATCAATAGGAAGCTCCACCCCCTGCCACCTCCCACCAAAATACTAAAGATAGTTTAGTTGAACAATACTTACAGTGAAATAGCTCAAATCTTAAGTTATCATTGTTCAATTATATAAGACGATTAAAACTTCTTGTGAGCACACAATCTTATATAAGACCCAACGTTCACAGCATTTTCCTTGTGGATTTTCCACGCTCTGGCAGTATTTCTTTAGCAGTGGTAGGAAGAAATGAGGATGCTGCTCAGCTCTATGCAATCTCTTTACCACATGCACACTTGATTTCTGTACTTTGGAGTTAAATGTTGAATACATTCTGTCATCTGTCTATAATTAACAGTAATTTTCATTTCTAACACAGTTCTCACAATTAGGATCATTTGTAGGATCAGTTTTTAATATAGACCAGAGGAAAGATAAACTTGAGAATGTCTCTTGTGCTTAGATTTATTATTATAAGTCACTTGGTTATTTCTAATGTCTTAGCTTCAAGGGGGCATTGTGCACACCTGACTGTTCATATAAACCACAGGGCTCTACTCCCTATAACAGGGCACCTATAAGTGGATTAACAGGGTGAACGCAGAGGGAAAACAGTCAATTCCCACTTTGGGAGCATTTCCAAACTACACCCTCTCACCACCAGAGCCACAGACATCTAATGAGTGTACTGCAGACCCAGGGGGACTATAATCAAGGCCTGGCTAGAGAGGACGTTAGCATGTTTATCACCGATACTAAAAAGGATCCAAGAAAGAGTAGGAGGTGAATAAAGGGACTTCTGAAGATGGCTATGTCTACAGAGGTTTAGTGTCCAAGCTAGACCTGTAGGAAGAAGGCCAGAGACCAGGAAAACAATTATTTCCATTACCTGTATGTATACATGACATGCTTCCAATCCTTACCTCCAATATTCTGAATTATTATGGTGCCTGCCACCACCACCTATAAGAGAACAAATGTATTCAGAAGATAAAAGGAAAAACAGTAGAAAAGGACAGATTTTTATTAAAGTTCAATAACGAATCCAACAAAGATAGATGTAGAACTCATGACCAAAGAGACCGATTGCCAAGAATTAATTTTGACAGTTGTTTGTCCTACCTCAGTGGTTCTCAGCCTTCCTAATGCTGTGACCCTACACAGTTCCTCATGTTGTGGTGACACCCAACCATAACATTATTTTTATTGTTATTTCATACCATAATTTTGCTACTGTTATGCATATACCTGTGTTTTTCAATGGTCTTAGGTGGCCCCTGTGAAAGGGTTGTTCAACCATCAAAAAGGCTGTGATCCACAGATTGAGACCCACTGTACCACATGAAACTAATGAATATCATATAAAGTCTCCCTTTAATATCTCCATAAACAGACTGGAGTGGGTGGTGCCACCAGTATAGTACCTAAAGGAACTGACAGTCTTCTGACATCGGCTTGGCCTTTGGACATCCTAGTCTCAAGGATTAAACAACCTAGAGCGGAAAACTCTGGGATATAATGATCAGAGCAGGAAAATTGAAGCAAAATATTTCAAACTTAAAGACTGTGAAATAAACTAAGTGTAAAGCAGCAGGTGTGGTGAGAAGGACAGTGACTGGAGGCGCCTCTCCTTCCTGCTCGGTCTTCCTAGGCAGTCAGGCATTCAAGAAAGTGGATCCAATGTGGCCAAATCATCTAGTATGTAGTAAGCCAGAAAGTGATTTTTCACAATTTCAAGAGTATAAAAGTGGAGCCGGGCAGGGGTAGCTCACCTTTAATCCCAGTGCTCGGGAGGCAGAGGCAGGTGGATCTCTGGTCTGGTCTACAGAGCTAATTCCAGGACAACTAGGGCTATACATACACACACACAAAAACCTGTCTTGAAAAACAAGACAAAACAAAACAAAACAAAACAAAAATAATATAAAAGTCTGCAATGGACTAAAAATAAAAAAGATCTGAGTTAAAGTATGCCTATGACTAAGCTGCCTGTTGGCTTGTTTCTGTCTTGGATGAGTTACCTGGAGAACGGAGAGGAAGTGTTTAAATATTATACTTTTTTGGGCCTCCAGACCACTCAACACCTGGGCTGTGACTACCAGCAGACATTTGGAGCTGCCTAGCTACCTTGAATCATTCAGCCCTCCACAGACTGAGGACAGGTCACACTTAAGGTTCACCTCTACAGGGAATTCTTCCTGGGACAAGCTCTGCCTATCCTGGAAACCATCTAGCTTAGTGGGAATTAGAGGCCTTGCAGACTGCAGAGAAAGGCTAATGATCTACAAATCTGGTAAGCTATCTAGAGATGCTATTGTGCTGACTGGTTTTATGTCAACTTGATACAACCAGAGTCACTGGTGAAACTGAGAAAATGGCTCTGTAATATGGGGCTGCAGCAGGCCTGCAAGGGATTTTCTTAATTAGTGATTGATGTGGGAGGGCCCAGCCCACCTACAGTGGTGCCATCCCTGGGCTGGTGGCCCTGGGTTCTATAAGAAGGCATTCTGAGCAAGTCATGAGCAAGCTGGTAAGCAGCACCCTCCTTGGCCTCTGCATCAGCTCCTGTCACCAAGTTCCTGTCCTGTGTGAGTTCCTGCCCTGACTTCCTTCAGTGATAGACTGTTTCCTGGAAGTGTAGGCCAAATAAACCCTTTCCTCCCAGTTTGCTTTCGCTTCTGATGTTCTATCACAGTGACAGTAACTCTAAGACAGTGGTCATGGCCACTCTGATGTTTTCCACAAGGCAGCTTGCACCTCAGCTTAAGTGAGTCCCTGGAAATCCAGTTGGTCGTGGGAAGACAGTTCTGACTTTGTGTGTACCACTTGCAGTGCAAATGAAACCCGCTGGCCACACAGGAAGTACCTGCATTTTCTATGAATAGACTGCAAATACAGCATCTTAGCGCTAACCCTTTCTCTGTTCCTTGGCTTAAATTAGGCATTTAATGTTTAGAAGGCCAGAATGACTGTCTGCCTATCTATATTTTCTGTGTCTACTACAGTACACAGCATAGCACTGCTCAATATAAACTCACCTGATAAGTAAACACAAATTTAAAGACAATTTTAAAAACATTCCTTAAAATTTTCAGAAAAATTTTTTGATTCTCAAAATATTACCCAACCACACATTATAGCCAGGAGGAGGAAAATGGGATTTCAGATCAATAATAGAATAGGGACAAAGTACAAACAGAATCTAACAAGTCCTCACGCTGGATCCCCTCTGCCCAGTGTAACTGCCTACCTGGAAAGGGCACTCATGTGAACAGTGCCGAGAGCTCATGTTCAGGAGACAGACTCCATGCCCACACTCTCAGGCTGCATTGATGCGCAGGGGTGAGGGGACTACTACTGCGAGCTAAGGCCAGAGCGTCATGGAAGACACAAGGACACACTCCTACAGGCCACATTAAATCAGCCAGGGTGTTTCCTTCTTGTCTTTGTTGTTGCTGTTATGGCTGCAGTTGTTATTTGCCCTGTTGTATGCATACGCATGCACCCATGTGCTAGGTTATGAAGTATATATGCTACTCGGGTTCTGTAGTACGTGCCCAAAGGCCAAAGGTGACTGCAGGTGATTACCTTGTTTCATGAGACATAGACTCTGACTGCACTTGGAGCTGGTTGTTCTGGTGAGGACCCTGGCATCCCCCTTTCTGCACTTTCCCTTAGCACTGAGGTTACAGGAATATTTGGCCATGTCCAGGTTTTCCATGGGTGCTGGGGATCTGAGCTCAGGACCTGACCTGGGGCATTGTCTTATGCACATTTTCTTCTTCTTCGGTTCTTTCCTACTTTACACGTAGCAAGTGAACCAGAGATAGGTTAAACATTCCTCTCTCTAGGCAGAAAATGTTCCTGGGGATGATTGACTAAGCCCTTTACCCTCGAGTAACACACTATCTGTTTTGCTTGAGGTTTAGATTATAAAGATCTAAGCCCTGGTGTTATCCAAGGCTCACGTGCTCCCTCTATACCCCAGGAGTAAAGATAACTCGAAGCAAATACATTTTCTTCCCACTGTGGAGCAGTGACTCCCTCTGAGACTCACTCCTTAGGAATCAGTTTAGCCATTTACAAGATGGAATCCATTTAGATTACAAACAAGGAGAACAAATGTGGGAGGCAACTCCTAAGTTAATTAGCTCAAATGTAGCCACTCTACAATGCATATGGGTTTCAAAGTATCAAGTACAGGAGGTGTGTGACTTACTTGTTTGTTAACTTAAAAAATCAATGCAGACAAGAAAGCACTAAGAGATTTACAATCAGAAAAATCCTTGTTTAAAACCAGAATAACTATGGGTTTAGAAGTGCTCTTGAGACATGGAAGAACACAAGCACAGTGACCCTGTCAGCAATGCTTAGCTATGGCAGTCTCTAGGAACAGGGGTTCCCTACAACTTTAAAGTTAGAGAACCTATTGGAAACCAGTGCCAATTACAATTTTGCTTTTATTTTTGTTATTCCAAGGAGAACCAGCATATGCAGCATCTCCAGTCTTCAAATATGGAAGCAGTATTGGGTAACAACTGCTAACAGGTCTTTACAGCTTTATTTTAAAGCCTTACTTTTCGCACATGTAAACAACCGGACAGCTAGGGAATTTTTCAGCACTGTTTAGCTCTTAAAAAATACTACCTATCTAATTACTGCTTTTGAAAATAGGCATGCTATAATTTTAATTCTGTATTGTTTCCTTCCCTTTCACAGATATACTCAGAGGTTATGACCAAAATGAATGAGGAAATTGTCTGGCTCCCATTGCTACTCAGCAGTTCATCAAGTGAGCAGCAAGACTCAGAACTGAACTGGTTTACAGACGTGCTTTGGAAGGGGCGCATATGTCTCTGTGTTTTCCATTCCCACCATTCCATCTCTTCTTCCTTTCATTTCCTCTCAATCTCTTAGATCCTTCTCCTAAGTTCCTCCTTCTGAACTTGAAGCAGAATGGAAGTGCCCCTTAGGTTCCAGATGCACTGAAGGGAGAGTTAAATTACCTTTCCAGGTAATCCAAAAGCGAAGAGCCCGAGATCCTCATAAGACGTCACGGCTGTCACGACAAAGTACAATTGTTATTTTTACACAAACTATTTGGGAAGGCTACTTCTCTTAGTCTAGGCACAGTGCCACTCCCAGCTTCAGCCAGTGGGACCAGCAGTGGCTCAGCCCTCCTACATCCTGGATGAAGGTCAAGGACTGAAGGAGAGTGAGCTCTCTGGGCTGCTTCCTATGCGGCCTCTGAGAGTTTTCTTTTTGAAATGTTAATTTTCACTCTAAATGCAACCCATGTGCCTAAGATTTAGGTGTTTTTGCAGAATGTCAATCTTTGACAAATGGTGATGGCTTTTTCCTTGCTTTTTTTTAAAAAAAAATCAGCAAGGGAGCTGAAGAGAAGGGTCAGTAGTTCAAAGCACCAACCCGGTCCACAGCTCTGTAACTCCAGGTTCAGGGGATCCGGTGACCTCTTCCAGCCTCTGAGGGCACAGAGATGCACAGAGCACACAGACATACATACAGGGGAAACACTCAGACACACACAGCTTTTTTTTTTTTAATTCCCTAAGGATTCACTTTATTATACTTCTCTAGTGTATCTCACATTCTGATTCTTAATGTTTGTATTAATGGTTATTTTATATTCTTGCTAAGTTTCTAACTACGGTAAGATAAGCAATGTCAGCACATTGATACTGTAACCAACTAAGAGCCATCTGGTAGCTCTCATCTTGAAGGCCATCAAGGGGAGACCTGAGTTCTCTTAAATGTTCTGAAATACCAAAAGCAGGAAAAACTGTTCAGTGTTAGTTCAGAGATCTAGTGGCTGGGATCTATCCACCTTACAATCTTGGGTAGAGCAGAGGTACTAACTTTGAGAAGAACTGCTAAAGATGCATGCTCTGTAAAGCCAGAGACTACTACAATAGGCTTGGGAGAGCCATATATACTTTCCTTTAGTCACCAAAGAGTTAAAGCTGGCTTTAGTGCATCTCTTAGGACATAGGTGGGCTTTTTCCAACTGCCACTTGGGAACAACAACAAAAATTCTTTTGTATGTTCAGAATGAAGAATATTCAGGTACATAAAAAGAAGCATTTTAAAAATCATAGGTGGGTTCCATACAGTAACTATGAACCTGGAAGGAAACAGTGCGATACTGAATAATAAAAAGGCATTAACAATTAAACAAAATCTTCCTTTTAATCTATTATCAAGGTTCAAGAGATGTGGAAACTTTTTTGAGTGATATATCTAGTTTTAAAAAGGCATTGACACTTGAACTGTTAAGCATAGCACACACATACAATTTAGTACTGAGCTGAGGAGACACACTTTGTCCAGGTAGGCCATTTATGAAGGTCACACAGGCCTAGAGAAGCCCATGCTTACACTCACGTGTTTTGTTTCATAGCAGCCTCTTTCTCTCAACCTTGTGTTCAAAGTCTATATTTAAAATGTCATTTAATAAACTTGAACTCTGGTTCATACTGGCTTGAACAGAAATTCTCTTCTGCAGAGAGGCCAAAGACCAAACCTGAGGTGTGGTCCCTTAAACATTAAGAAAACTGGGCTGACAGCCCCTGCCCCTGGCAGGGCGACAGGAACCCACGCACTATGGCTCCAGACTTCCATTATTGCTTAAGAAAAACATTTCTATGTTGTCAGTTGTTTTTTAAATCACTTTATAAAAATGACCTGACCTAAATGCCTTACTACTTGAAAAACAAATTCCCAATTTTCCAATGATAAACTCCCCCACTCTCTCAGCCTTTCCCCTTTAGTCACTGTCTATTCAGAGGTAATGGTAACTCAGCAGCAATGCCGGTCATGGTTACTGTCTTTCTCAGTGACATTCACCACTTATGTCTTATTAGATACAGCTTGTGAGCTTAAACTGCATATTCAATGAATTCATGACATTCCACAAATATGCAATACTATCATTTATGTAAACTTAAGCTGAATTAAATAAAATTAAACAGAATAATTGTAGTGATGCATATAATGAGACAAACTTATAAAGACAAAACGAGAGAGAGTACAGCTGACAGTGGAGGATCGAGACGATATCGGCAGTAAAGAGCCAGTTCTTTTTCTTTTTTCTTTTCCCAGAGGTGAGGATCAAACCTAGGGCCTTGCACTTGCTAGGCAAGTGCTCTACCACTGAGCTAAATCCCCAACCCCAAAGATCTAGTTCTTATGACTTCTTTCTCTACCTCAAGATGACTTCTACTAAAATTTACTTTCATATTCCCCAGGATATGATTAATCTTTCCTTTTGGTTCAAGTTCTTTTGGAACCAAAATTCTTCTCTTCTCATACATAAGATAGTTAAATATCTCATTAATTCCCTTATAATATCATAGATTATGTCAAGGAGCATATACGCTTGTTAATTTGAACACATCTAACATGGCAACTGAAAAATTACACCAGACCATGTTTTGAAATGAAAACAAATAAGAAAAATATTTCCTTTAAGAATTTAAAGCAATGAGGTTTTCCAGTGTTACACATTGCTTTTCAAATTACCTATTTTGTATCTGTTTGTTAGTATGTAAACAAATGTTTGTTGCTTCATTTTTGTGTAGGGTACTGGATTCAAGCCTTTCACATGCTACATACATGATCTACATTCCAGGCTTGTTTTAAGCAGTAGATAGTATCAATTGTTTGTGTATCTGGTAAACAGGAAAAGTAAATACCAATTAGCAAAAAAAAAAAAAAAAAAAAAAAAAAAAAAAAAAAAAAAAAAAAAAAAAAAAAAACCACACACTGAAAATTTCTAAAGAGAAGAGGTATTTCAATATCAATTTTAAACACTAAAATTTACTCTAAATTTTAAAAGTTAAAATTCAACCCTTGCTTGTGCCAGAAAACACAGCAAAAATAACAGCTTAATGAAGACAGTTTTAGCTGCAGCTTGTGAAGTTGTGCAATCTCAAACTTGCCCTCTGCTTCTACTATTTCTTTAGTCTCATAAAATATCTCCAAGCACCACAAAGTCCCAAACTGAAAGAGGAAAGGCATGGGGCTTTTAGCTGGGGGTGGGTCCAGTGCTCCAGCCCTAAATCTAGCTTTCCAGTCAGCAGGTTTGGGTCCTGCTCAGCTCTGTCACTGTCATCAGGGCCTCTTTCATGTTGCAAAAATTAGAAGCACTTTCCCCTGCCTGAGACATCAGGAATATGAATAATGGCTTCTGGCCTTGCTTTGAGGCTTTGTGAAAATGAAAGTCTGACACAGCCAGCCAAGTGCTTTCTCCACATCTCAGCCTGTGAACCAAAGCAGCACTAGGAAACAATTCCCCAACTCTCTTCTGTGGCTTGGGCTCTTTCTACAATGCTGGTGAGAACCACAGACTGGACTGATGGGCGGGATGCAGTCTAAACGATGACCTTTTAAAACATTTGACCCTGGGAGCTTTGCTCCTAGGAGATAAGAGTAAAACTAGGGAACTCATTAGATATTTAATCATGCCATGATTTACACTGGAAAAACAGGGCTAACCTAAATGTGCAACAATGTGCTTGAGTAAATCATGGTACTGATATCTAATCAAATAATACAACCACAAAAGCCCATTTATAACAAGAAAATGCTCATATTATTTTAAGTGGAAAAAAGAAAACCAGGATTGTATTCAAATACAATCCATGAAATAGACACATAAGTGGTGAATAAGTCTTTAGTTACTTTTCTTTGGCTTTCTGCATTTTTGAGGAAAGGAGCTCAAATATGTTATAGTGACTTGAATGGCAATGGTGGAACTTTATTTTTAAGAACTGCAATGTCAAGCATATTGGCATAGGCCTGTAATGCCAGCTACTTGTGAAGCTGAGGCAGGAGGATCACTTGAGAATAAGAACTTGAAAGCAGGTGAGCAACACAAGACCCCCTATGCTACTTCAAAACAAAAACTCAAACAACACTTAAACAGCTCTACTTCCCTAGAGACCTGAGAGCTGACAACTAATGTGAAAGTCTATTTATTTTGCTAGTGCTAAGTAATTTGTTGCTTGATTTACAAGCAAAGGATTTTTTAGTTGGTGGTGGTTTTGTTTGTTTGCTTGTTTGTTTTTGGCTCCTCCATACATTTTATAGCATTACAAATGTCAAGAAGATGTTTCAGAGACACCAAAACGATTGGATAACCAATCGGAGAGTGGCATGTCTCTACAGTACAGGAATGACATTATGACTAGGTAATGAATGCAGTCTTCTACAAGTAGCACTTGGAGCAAACCTTCCTATGAGCTGAAGCAGCCACTAGCAACATGTTTTTAGAAATCATTTTTTTTATATTAAAAGCAATCAATGCTGTGTTTTGGAGGAATGGAGAGGCTGTAAGTTAAATCTCAACCGGTAAATGGGGAGGTTTTCCTTAGTGCACATCAGGCCCAAGGCTTCACAGTCATCACTGAAAGCTGCTTCCCATGACACGGTGGAACATTTCCAGCTACTTACTCCACTGCTCTGTCTGCTTTGCAGTTTTTCCTCAATGAAATAGGACAATTAATAAACTCTGGTTACAGTATGAGCCCAAGTTTCAGCAGAAGCAATATTATCTTTGGATCTGGATTGAGGGACACAAGTTATCCAAACATAGTTCGACTCTCAGAAAGTTGGCCATTTGGAAAGTTCTCTTATTATTCTGAAATTCTTTTCTTTCTTCTGTTTTCCATCATTTTCTTCTTGCTTTTTTTTTCCTAACAGTGTATGGAGGGCAATAAAGTTCTTGAATATTCACTAATTTTGAGACTACTCCTGATCTTTCTTAATATACACTTCAGTGTCACTGTGCCAACTGGTTATGACATGACTAACAATCTTTCCATGCATTAAAGAAAGCAGAATGACAGGATACTAGAGGAATTCTCTCAGCTGGCAACGGAGTCTGTAACACTGTATACATGGGAAGGTTCTGGATTTCTAACTTAGTCAGCTGTGCAGTCACAGCCTATTAACAGATGCACTGCTTTTCAACAACTAAACTCAAGTTACAGAGAATATGAAGAAAATAAGAATCATTACAAAATACAAAACAAATGCTATCTTTGACAGTGTAAGGCAGCAGATCTCAACCTGTGGGTTGGGACCCCTTTGACAAACTTTTATCTTTAAAAATATTTACATCACAGCTCATAATAATATAAAAATTACAGTCATGAAGTAGCAATGAACATAATTTTACAGTTGGAGTCACTATGACATGATGAACTGTATTAAAGGGTCTCAGCATTAGAAAGGTTTGAGGACCACTGATGTAAGAGAACATGCTCTACAGGAAGGAGAGATGGGAGCTGAAAAGAGCTTTCCAAGGTCAATGGAAAGAAAACCAAGGTTTTGTATATTCTGTAGTTCACATGAAGTGATCAATGATGACCTATCGAGTAGAAATGGAAATCAAGAGTGGGAAGGGAAAATCAGGCACACCTGAGCTAAGTCCTTAACTGTTCATAATGAAGAGTAGACAAAAAACAAACAAACAAAACCCTCAATAAATAGGAGACTATAATTTAAACATGGAAAGGCAACTGCCAAAAGAAATATCTCATAAGACTGCATGGCCTCACACTTATAAGTGTGTACAGGGACGACAAGCCAGGCATAGTGGTACACATCTCTAATTGCTGCCCTTGAAAGGAAAAGACATGGATTTCTGTGAATTAAGAGACTAGGGCAGGGCAGTCTATATAGTGAGTTCCAGGACAAAACAACAACAACAAAACAACAACAAAAACTTTATTTTCTGTGTATGAGTGTTTTTCCTGCACATCTGCCAGTATACCATGATCATGCCTGGTGCCTGCAGAGACCAGAATAGGGCATCAGATTCCCTTGAACTAAATTTACAGACTGTCATGAACCACCCTGTGTTGTTCTGGGAAATGAATCCAGATCCTCTAGAAGAGCAGCCAGTGGTCTGAGCTCCTGGGCCTTCTCTCCAGACCCAAGCATGTAAGTTCTGATAAAGACTACAATGAGGGTGAGGTAACCCAATCACAAAAGAACACACATGGTATGCATTCTTTGATGAGTGGATATTAGCTCATAAGATCAGAATACACAAAGTACAATCCACAAACCACAAGAAACTCAAGAAGAAGGCAGACCAAAATGTGGATTCTTCATTCCTTCTTAAAAGGGGGAACAAGCCGGGCGTTGGTGGCGCACGCCTTTAATCCCAGCGCTTGGGAAGCAGAGGCAGGCGGATTTCTGAGTTTGAGGCCAGCCTGGTCTACAGAGTGAGTTCCAGGACAGCCAGGGCTACATAGAGAAACCCTGTCTTGAAAAACCAAAAAAAAAAAAAAAGGGGGGGGAGGACAAAATACCCATGGAAGGAGTTGCAGAGACAAACTTTGGAGCAGAGACTGAAGGAAGGACAATCCAGCCTGATATAGCTGTCTCCTGAGAGGCTCTGACAGTACCTGACTAATACAGAAGTAGAGGCTCACAACCATCCATTGGACTGAGTACAGGGTTCCCAATTACGAAGCTAGAGAAAGGACCCAAGGAGCTGAAGGGTTTACAGCCCCTTAGGATGAACAACAATATGAACTAACTAGTACCTTCAGGGCTCCCAGGGACTAAACCACCAACCAAAGAGTACACATGGTGGGACTCATGTCTCTAGCAGCATATGTATAGTAGAGGATGGCCAAGTCAGTCATCAATGGGAGGAGAGGCCCTTGGCCCTGTGAAGGTTCTATGCCATAGTGGCAGGGGAATACCAGGGCCAGTAAGCAGGAAGGAGTGGGTGGCGAGCAGGGAGAGGAAACAGGGGTTTGTTCTTGTTGTTGATTTTTGTTTTTTTGGGTTTTTTTTTTTGTTGTTGTTGTTGTTCGTTTGTTTTGGAGGGGAAACTGGGAAAGGAGAAATTGTATGACATGTAAATAAAGAAAATATCTAATTAGAAAAAAAAAAAAAGACTACAGTGAGAAGATTCAGAGGGTTTTCCCTCCCTGGCACCCAGGTAAAGCTGAGAGGAGAAAACCAGGAAGTTGTTCTCTGACCTCTATACATGTACCTTGCTACACACATCCATATGCAACATACACACACACACACACACACACACACACACACACACACACACACAAGCACTATCAATAGAAATGAAGCCTTCAGGAGTTCACATCCATTCTTCCTTACCCAACAGCAGGAAGTTCAGCTTCTGGGAAAAAGCTCTTACCCGAACATCAGGTGAAACAATGACCACCCAGATCATACACACACACAGTACACATAATCTAGCCCAGGGCTGCTCAGGACCAGTGCCCTGAGTCTGTGTACTGTGGGATGTTCAACAGGATCCCTGGCCTTACACTGGCCAACACTGGAGGCCAATAGCACCATGTCCATTCACCCCCTCTCTGGGCATGAGAACCAGAAATGTCTATAGCCACTGACAGATGCTTTGGGGGAGAAATCGCACCCAGTCAGGAATCAGTAATATAAAGCAAGACACAAAAACACTAATCCACCGAAGCTGCCTCAATTAACTGATTCACTCAGTAAATTCTGAGTGCATTAAATTATGCTCACAATTCTAAAAAGAAATAGAGGAAATGGTGCCTGACTACCTTTCCTAATAAGCACGTGTTTGGAGAGAGTTATGTTTGCATGAAACACACTCTGGTGTCATCTCTTTCAGTTTTAGTTCTGAGTCTCTCACATCCCAAATGGAATTCATTATGACCTAAAAGTGATTCAAAACCCTCCCATGACACCCAGACCAATGCTGGGCAGAAGGAAATCCAAGAAGCCCCAGCTGTCAGTTTTCTTGGAAATGTTATGTTGATGTTAAACATATAGAAATTCATCTTCTATTATAAACTACATAAGGAAATGTTAAGGGTCATTTTGACTACTTGTCATTTAGTTATTTTGATTCAGGATCTTGGTCTGCAGGCTGACTCGGCACTCTCGATCCTCCTGACTCAGCCTTCTGACTGGGATTACAGGCACATGCCTCTGCGCCCGCCCGGCTGACTGCAGGACTTCTGCCATGCATGTTAAATTTTAACAGGGAAATGTGATCTCTCCACAGTTCTAATGCTTCCACTCAATTCTCCAACTATCATTAGATGTCCTCTTGTGGCAAGAACATGGTAGATGCTATGAAAACAATGGCTAGTGGTTTGGATATAAACATAGTTCCCAGGAAGTCAATTACCATACAAATGCAGGAAACACTCTTAACACCACATTTGGAATTTTACCAAAAACTTGTTTCTAAAGGAAAAATCTCACAGGCGGACATGTTCTTTGCTATTCCAATGTTGTGGCATTTTCTTACTGTAAGCAAGATTTAGTTCACTATGCTGATGTAACCAATTATTAGAAACTTGGTGGCTTCAAGAAACAGAGAATTACTGGTTCACAGTTTACAAGGACAGAGAAGTTCAGAATTAGATTTGCTGGGTCACAGTCAGGATGCCAGCTTGAGTCTCTCCTTCTGGAGAGAATCCATTCCTAGGCTCTTTCAGCTTCGGGTGGCTCCGGGATTTGTGGCCACTCTGTACTCTTCTCTTGTCTGTGATCTTCCTTTCATGACACATGTAACCAAATTTAGAGCCTGCCAAGACAATTCTCCACTTCACCATCCTTAGTCACCTCTGTAAAGCTTCTTCTTTTGACTTGACACTCACAGATTCCAAGGATGTGGCTGTCTTTTGAAGGGCAGTATGCAGCATGTCAGACAGGCTACTACACCTATGAGAATTTCATAGCAGACAGGAAACAGCATCTGGGAAATATCTGGTTAAAAAGATATTACTTGGGTGTGGTGGTACACTCTTAAACCCTAGCAATCAGGAAGTAGAGACAGGAGGATCACTTTAAGTACCAAGTTAGCCCGGCCTATATAATAAGCTCTAGGCCAGGGCCCATGGGAGAGCTGCCAATCATTGTGAGGAGAGCTTAAAAGTCTTTTGCTTTAAAACAAACAAATGGGGCTGGAAAGATGGCTCAGCAGCTAAAAGCACTGGCTGCTCTTCGAAAAGGACCTAGGTTCAATTCCCAGCACCTACGCTGCAGTTCACAATGGTCTGTAATTCCAGTTCCAGGAGATCTGACACCCTCACACAGACATACAAGGAGCCAGAACACCAATGTACATTAAATAAATAAATAAATAAATAAAATTATGTTTTTTTTTAAAAAGAAGAAACCAGAGCTTATAGAAACATCTTTTTTCCATCATGACTAGAGTTTCAAGTCATCATGGAGAATGATAACCTTGGGGCTAGGAAGATGGTTCAGCTAAAGTGCCTGCCCCTCAAGCAGGGAGACCTGAGTTTGGATTCCCAGCATCCACAAAAGCTTGCCACAGAGTCTAGTGCCTGAGATCCCAGCACTTGGCCGGACAGGTGGATTCTCAGAGTTCGTTCACTTGGCTCAGCCGCCAGCTGTGAAGGTTCCATGAGACCCTGCCTTAAAAACTAAGAGGGAGAGTGAAGAACACATCCACTGTTGACGTCTGGTCTCTGCACATATATGTGCACACGAACCTCCAGTAACCTTCTTTAGGAAGAGGAAGAGAAATGGACTCAAAATTCTTCACTAGAGTTACAGGTTGTACTGGCTGGTTTTGTGTCAACCTGACACAGGCTGAAGTTATCACAGAGAAAGGAGTTTCAGTTGGGAAAATGCCTTCATGAGATTCAGTTGTAAGGCATTTTCTCAATTAGTAATCAAGGGGAGAGGGCCCCTTGTGGGTGGTGCCATCCCTGGGCTGGAAGTCTTGGGTTCTATAAGAAAGCAAGCTGAGCAAGACAGGGAAGCAAGCCAGTAAGGAACATTCCTCCATGGCCTCTGCATCAGTTCCTGCTTCCTGATCTGCTTGAGTTCCAGTCCTGACTTCCTCTGGTGATGAACAAGAATGTGGAAAGTGTAAGCTGAATAAACCCTTTTCTCCTCAACTTGCTTCTTGATCATGATGCTTGTGCAGGAATAAAAACCCTGACTAAGACACAGCCTATATCATGTGCTCTAGAAGAACCAAAATTCTCTTTAGACAGAATGAGTGGTAGATTCTGTTATCTACCTGGACTTTTTCAACCATCCCAGTTGGTCTCTCATTCCCTGGGCAAATCCTTTTATGTTCTTTAGGATCTGAGACTGGTCTTCCCTCCAATTTTCTTCTTTATCCTTTATTCAGTAGCAGTAGTAAGTTATTTGGGGTACATTGTATACAATGTACAGGATATGATTTCGTGTGTGCTAGCTTTTTCAGCCCAGTGATCTAGGAATAGTCCCTAACTCCCATCCCTCCAACAGGACACACTCTTTCCTCCTCACTTGCCCCCAGACTTCTCACCTAGTCCCCTTATTTAGCACTGTACAGCATGAATCATTTGCTCAGGTACTTGTCTCTGATTATTCCCATATTCCTAACAGATAAAAGAATACCGAAGCAATGAGCTTCTATCCTATGCTTCAGAGCTCAGACCATTCCACTCACATATACTTCAAAGTCCACATATTCAAATCTGAACTTACTTTTAATTTTGAGCCACCTCTGCCTTCTGTGTTCCACTAATGACCCTGCTCAGTGGCCCATGTGGCCCAAATCAGTGCTCCTTCACCTTCACTACCACTCGGATGTCCCTCCTATGTTGACTCTGCACACTGCTTAGCCTATCTTTCCTTGATCCCTGCTGTCACTGCTTTGATTCCATCCCTGAGACTTCTGTACCAACCTACCTCTCATCTACTCAAGTTCTGACCATGGAAACTAGAGCTGGTCACCCTGCAAAGGATGCTGAGTGCAGAATGGCCTGGCAGCAGTGTTGTGCTTCTGTGAAAAGCACACTGGTGCTTAGATCTGCTGTCCTGAGAATTTCCTTTCCTTCTCTCCTGGTTCCCCATTTCTGTTACTCCTGTATTCTGGTGAGTATCCTCCATTCTTAAACTGTTCATTACATAAGTATCCTGGAGGGATTGTTTCTCAGACATTGCATATATGAAATGTCATTACTGAAACCACATTCCCATGAGTTTGGCTGGGTGTGGAATTCTAATTTAGAATCATCTTTTCCAAGAATTGCAAAAAGACTCGTATACAGTCCACTTTACAGCTCCTGTAAAAACTGCCACTACATCTCGATTTTTATCTCCTTGTTTGTGTGTATGAGGTGTGTGTATGTAGTGCATTCACACCTCTCTGTGGGTGCTCTCACTGCATGTGGTAGGCAGATGAAGCTGCTGCTGGGGCTCCTCCCCTAGTGCCATCTGCCCCGTTCCTTGCAGGCAGTTTCTTGCTGAAGCCAGAGCCTGGACTTTTTGGCGAGGCTGGCAGTTCCAGCCACCAGGGTGCTAGGGTCCAGGCTTTCAAAACAGGCATTCTAACCAACAGCCATTCCCCAGTTTCTTTGTCTCTTCTGTGTAAACTTTTAAGATACCATCTTTTAAAACTGGCCTTCCCATCATTTGCAATACTTTTGGTGTGACTTATTTCACAATAATCTTCTAGAAGGAACACATTATTGTGGAAACTTGTTTTCTTCAGTTACACGGCTCTCCTGTGTTACTCTGTTGATCACTTCCTGCCTTTCCATTTATCCCCTTCTGCACATGGTCTATCATTTGCATGCTGGTCTCCTGGACTGCTCTAACTTTTTAATGCTTTTTTTTTCTTTCATTTTCAGGTGAAGACTGGGCACATTCAAGATGGTATGGTAGTAATCTTTTCTCTCATTTTCAAGCTGTTTATTCTTTCTGTGATAAACCCTGGAAATTTCTTTAAGTGTTCCAATCCAACTACAAAAGTAATTTTATTTTATTTTCTCTTTCCTTCCTTCTCTTCTCTTCTCTTCTCTTCCTTTTTTCTTGTTTTCTCTAACTTCTATGGCACTTGTGGTTTCTGGACACCTTTTGATATTATTTCCTTGTTATTTTATAGATGCATTATTTATTATTTCAAATCTCAGAGTGCATGTTTTTATTCTAGATTAGAAGAGACCCTTGTTTGCCATTCCTTTTTTAAGAACTATTTTTTTTCCTTGCTATTGTAGGATAGCAACATCACTTCCCCATCCCTTCCCCTCCCTCTCATCCACTCCTCCTCCTTCTCATTCAAACTCATGGCCTCTACCCCATTTACTGTTGTTACATACTCATATGGTATATGCATATATATATTTTTAACTACACAAATACAATCTTCTCAGTCTGTATAACGATGCTTTAGTGAATGTTTCAGGCTGACCATTTGGTACTGCATAATCAATTGGTGTTTTTCCTTGGGGAAGACTGTCTCTCTTTCTGAATTCCTTAGTTGCTTGTAGTTCTTTATGTAGGGCTGAGGCCTTATGGGCTTTTATTATTAATTTTTACTCTTCATGTTGTTCCTGTATTATTCTCTCTCACCATTTGCTTTTCTTTAACAGATTATATTTTTAGATTGTAGGGGTCTCAGCAAAATTAAGAAAGTATAAGGCTGTGATAGACCTTCTGTCCCACATACAAAGCTCGCTTCCCACTATGCAGCAGTTCATCTGTTGTTATCAAGTTGCGCTGCCCTGTCAATATCATACAAGGCCAATCCACAATTGACATGAAGGTTCCCTTTTGGCACTAGGCAGTCTATGGGTCTTGATGAGGTACGGCCACCACTATGCTGTCACATGACACCTATCCTCTGCCCTAACTACTCTCCTGTTCAGTCATCCTTCCCTCCTAACCCCTGGTAACCACTGACTCCTTTACTCTTCATGGTTTTGCCTTTCTACAACATCATATAGCTGAAACCAAATCATACACAATCTTTTCTGGTTGCTCTCTTCTTTCTCTTAATTATGTATATTTGAAGTGTTCAACATGTTTTGATATATATTGAAACTATGATATTCAAGGAAATAATCATATCCATTCCTTCCTTCCCTTCTGCCCCTCTTTCTGAGATTATTCTCTTGGCAAATTTCCAATAAACTTGATCTTCACTATGACCAATATACTGTACATGGTACTTCCAGACTCCTGGTACTTCCTGTGTTCCTCAATCAAGAACTCCCCATCCTTCCTCCCTCCCCCAGTATCTCTGGTAAACAGTTTCATCCTGTTTCTTAACTACCTTTTTTAGTGTCCACATGTAAGTGAGAACATGTGGTTTTTCTTCCTGTCTGCCTTATCTCACTTTATTGTTATTATGATGTCTGCCAGGCTCCTCTGTGCTCCTGCCACTGGGAAGACTCCCTGCTATTAGCCTGTTTTTAAAGGCTGGATAATATTTCAATATACATATAGATTAGTGCTTCTTTACCCATACTCTTCAACTGAAAGACACACAGAGTGTTTCTATATTTCACCACTGTGAATAATGCCACAACAAACAAAGGGCACAGATTATCCCCACAAGGCCCTGGTTTCATTTTCTGTGTATACACACCTGCAAGCAGAGCTCTTGGAGCATATGGTTTCTTTCACCTGATAATTTGCCTTTAATGAGTCCTCCATGTTGCTTCAGGGCCTGGAGGTTCATTTCTTATTAGTACAAAATAATTTTCAGTTGTTTCAATGTCACCGTTTGCTTGGCCATTCATCTACTAAAGGGTATTTGGGCACTCCCTAAATTTGGCAATTTATAAATAAAACTGCTATGAACATCATATATGCAAGTTTTGTGTAGACCTAAGTCTTTGGATAAATGCCAAGAGGAGTAGTCCTGCCAGGCCCTGTGGTACAAGTATGGTTTTATAAGAATAAACAACAACAGAGGCCTGCTGGTCTCCTTCCAGAGTGGCTGAGAAGCCAGTTCCCCTTGTTCCCAGCCTTCCCAGCATCTGTTCTGTTGGGACACTGTTCTGGATCTGTCATTTGTGTGTATTTCTTTTGTGGTTGTTTTAGCACAAATTGTTCTCTGAACTATCTCGCACCACTTAGCTATCTGTTGACAAACTGTGAGGCACTAAAGCTCTGACAGGCTTTATGACTGACAGGCTTAGTCACAGGAAGAAGCCATGTCTTTTTTGAAAGCCCCCTTCCCCCCAGCTATTTGTAGCTGGAGGTATTTCATTTTGGGCAGAACAAATTCTATACAAAGCATCCTCCAATCCCTGTGAGAGGAGATGGCCATGCCAGCGTTCTGCTAATGGGCCTCTTCCTCAGCCTGCGCAGTCTCACTTGAGTTCTACCTCCAGAGAGATGACTCAGAGACAAATGCAGAGTTTCCTTTACTTCCTCAAGGTTTGCATGGGGGGAAATGGCGCAGACTATGAGTGACTTGGAGCTATGATGTCCAGGATTAGCTCTAACCAACCAATTGTCTATGCAGCCTGGAGGAAGCCACTTCATCCTTTACTGCCTCCTTCTGCCAGTCTCTAACACAGGTGACAAAAATCTAGCTCATGCAGTCGTTAGTTACACGTGTGGATCTCATGATGCTGCTGAGCACACAATCAACTTAATAAATGTTGTTCTTAAAGAGGCTTGGATTTTCACTGCACATAAGGTGCCCAGGAGCCTGGCATGATTGGGCATGCCTCTAATCTCAACACTTAGGCAGCAGAAGCAGGTGGAACTCTGTCATTATGAGGCCAGCTAGGGCTACATAGGAAGTTCCAGGCTTGTCTGGAAAGATGGCTCAGCACTTAAGAACACTGGCTATTCTTCCAGAGGTTCTGAGTTCAGTTTTCAGCAACCATATCACAGCTAATGATCCAATGTCTTCTTCTGGTATGCACACATACATGCAACAAAATATCTACATAAATAAAATTCATAAATAAATAAATAAATAAGAAAGTTTCTTTTTAGGCCAACCAGGGGTATCATGCTAGTTTGAATTGAGAATGCCCCCATAGGCTCATTATTTGAATGTTTGGTTTTCAGTTGGTGAAATTCTTTGGAAAACATTAGGGGTGCGGCCTTGTTGGAGAAGGTATGTCACTAAGTGACAAAAGCCCATACCAGGCCCTTCGAGCTTTCTTCCTTCCTGCGGCCTACAGATCAGGATGTAAGTGCTCATCTACTGCTCCAGCGCTAGGTACCATGATCTGGGGTTTGGGGATTTGGAAAACAGTAAAAGATGAGGCCATAGAATAGACAGTGAACCCATGGGTTGGAGTCTGGGGAATGGAGCTAAACACAATGCCTAAAGTTACTGAGATAAATATTGCACTATCATTAAACCAGTGGCTCTGAAGGCACACAATGGTGATGACACAATGCACAGTGATACAGTGCGGAGGAGGAGCCAGAAACAGTACAATGCCCCAGAATACTCAGTCCCATCTGCTGATGGTGATGTGGAGGCCAGAGGAGGGAGGGCAATAGTTCTAATCCCAGAGCATAAGCTGTGTTTTCCCAGAATGACCAGCAGCCAGCGCTTCTGAGATTACATCATGTGTAAGACCATGCAGTTCTTTGAGATTGTTTCCCAGAGACAGCTCACAATTCATCACATTCTGACATCTTATATTCACGATTTTGCTTCATTCTCAGAACAATCCTAGGAGGAAAGTGTTGTCAAGACCACTGCACAGCCAACAAAGTAAGGCTGGGGGCACATGGCGCCTGGACATGCCTCCTCAGTTCCCAGGTCCCTACAGACAAACTGCAATGCTGCTCAAAATTCCAAGTAAGACAATTTCATGTAAAAGATCATTTCCTTTTATAAACATGAAGTTTTCTCTTCATCTTTTAACTCTAGACAAAAGCCAAACAAACAAAACAAAAATGACATTATCTTTCATAAAGACTTTAACTCTTTTTTCTGATCAGTGATTTTAACTTGAACATAATATCCCTTTATGGTAGTCAACCAACAGAGGGGGAGACAACCACACACCATTCTGCAGTATCACAGGAGCGCACAAGAGAGCCTACCTCCACTGAGCGCCTTACAGGGACTGAGCAATCAGTGCAGACAGGGCAGCAGTGTGAATGGAGAGCCGTGGAGAGGTTAGTGCAGGACCCAAGCAAGCTACAGAAAAGAGAAGAGGAAAAGGAAAGAGAAACAGATTTTTCACATCATGTGCCCCATAGTGTCAGAATATTAAGGTTGAATGATCTGAAGGATACAATTAATATTACTTTTAAAATTCTATAAATGTAAACACTATTCCCAAATAATTAAACTAAAATGACTGCTGCACAGTTGAGTCAAGTCTTCATGTTTTAACAGCATGTATCAAAAGAATCTCTTACAATGCTAGAAGAAGTGTCCTGATTTAAAGGACCTTTTCCATGTGAAGAAGGGAAATTGTGCGACTGATATTCCTGGCAGGATTTACAAATGCTATCTAAAGGTATTATTATTCCTGAGTTCATGACCCTGTTGTAACAGCCACCTTACACTGTCTTCTGTTTCTTTTTTTCTTTTAATCAGTTTGCACATTTGCCCTGAAGGCAGAGGCATGCATTGGTAAGCCTGCCAGTCAATACCACCCAGTTACAGGTAGAAGCTGCAGGTCGGAGCTCTGGATCCCAAGGTGGTTTTGCATAAGAATCACCTAGTTGATTTGTTACTAAATCTGTTCATTAAACAACAACAAAACAACAACAAAAGAAATATTTCTGATGCAAAGACAAGGAAAATAAGGTGGAATGGTTGTTTTAGAACTCTGACCTCAAGAGTGTCAAAAATCTCAAAACAATACCTTTATGGTTCTCATTTGTTTGGGCCTAGAAAAATCCCACTTTAAAAATCTATTTGGGGCATGTATGCTGCTTCTGTAAGTCTGAAAGCCACAAAACCAGTGAGAACAAAGAGAGCTCCACCATGCAGACAAAAAGCTTGTGTTGGACTGCAACACAAATTTAATTCAGAGATAAGAGAGAGCAGGTGATAAAAACGCCAGCTTTCTCTGGGAGTTGGTGCATACCTTTGATTCCACCACTCAGGAGGCAGAGGCAGATGGGTCTGAGTTTGAGGCCAGCCTGATCTACACATCGAGTTCCTACAGCTAGGGCTACACAGAGAAACCCTGTTTCGAGTGCGTGTAGTGCTGATGTTCCAAGCCAGGGGCTTGTCTGTGCTTGCTAAATACATATGCTTTCCCTGGGCTATACCATGACTCCTACACATCAGATCGGAGACATTCACTTCTTATGCAAGAGGCTAGGTCAAGTGGAACGGCGTGGTGTTACTCACCTGTGTGGATGCACATGGCAAGCAGGAGATGGACTGAGTAAGAAGCCAGGAGAGCAACTAACAGCAGCAGGAAACTAAAACACAAAAGATCACAGTTACGCCTCCCTGAACCTTGCTTTTTCATCATCTTTCATTTCTTCAGTCAGATGGTCACAGAAACTGTTTCTGAGTAGCAGAACTGTAGATATTAAAGAAATCACTGTTTTGTATTTACCAAGTTGTACTTAAGTCAAAATGAAGTGCTTTTAAAATAAAAAGAGAAATCAGAAAGAAATACACTTTATTTAAAACACAAACTCCTCACTTTGCACTGTCTGCTGACTGTAGTTCAGCACCCGGTGATTTAAATATTCCCCTTTAATGACTAATTTTTCCTGTTCTAAGTCTCACTGACTTCCTCTTGCCACATTTCTCCAACTCCTTCCCCTTCCAGTGATTCGGACCCTTTAACCATGGCTTTACCTGTACTATCAAGCTGATGATTCCTGGGCTCAGGAGCATACACCTCTTTCCAGCTCAACCCCCAAACAATGCATTTCTAATGACACAATCTAAAAACCCATGTAAACATTGTGAAAATAAACAGCGTGAATAATTCCTGCAAAACCCATGTCCCCAGTGCACCATAGCAAAGGTACAGAAATCCTCTTTGTGAGTCAGTTCTCTTTTTTTTTGGGGGGGGGGTTAAGACAGGGTTTCTCTCTGTAGCCCTGGCTGTCCTGGAACTCACTCTATAGACCAGGCTGGCCTCGAACTCAGAAATCTGCCTGCCTCTGCCTCCCAAGTACTGGGATTAAAGGCATACGCCACCACTGCCTGGCTTTTTTTTTTTGTTTAAAAACAAACAAACAAACCATTAGCCACATTTTTAGATTAATAAAAATCAGCATCAGCCCTGTACTGCACAATGATATCTGGGTTAACAATGATCTGGGTCTTAGAGACAACTTGGCTGCCCTCATGTCCTAGGGAACACGTTATTCATGCTCACAGTGAAGCTGGGGAAAGCAGACTACCCCATGGCCAATCATATAAAAGGCAACACATGCTTTTACATCTAATACTGACAATCCACTAAGAATAAATAATACAATCTTTGGTCCCTGTATTTATTATACTACCATACTGTATTTTTTAAAGTCATGATTTTAGGGCATACTCTTTTATAGTTATTGCTGTTGGTTTGTTTGTTTTTCAAAGCAGGGTCTCACTTGAACTTATATGGCTGAGGAAGACCCTGAATTCCCGACCTTCCTGTCCCTACCTCCCAACTACCAGAACCAGGGGCTTCAGAAAAGGCTTTGTTGTCACAGGCAATGCAGCTTCAGCTGTGTCCTGCTCCCTAAACACCTCCCCCAGGAGCAGGATGTGTAAACTGACATCAATGATTCTGGCTCTCAGGCAGTGAATGTGCTTATGTCTTAGTTTTAAAGAAAGAAAAAGTTAGAAAAGGGAAATATGAAAATAAGAATAGATTAAATTTAAAAAGCTTATAGAATAAGGACATAAAGAAAAGTTTTATACAGTATATGATGTGTCTGCTTTTTAGGCTATTATCACAAGAATCAAAGAGTTAAAAAAATGAAACAGGAGGCCCTTCAAACTACTTTTCCAGTTCCTCTCAGCATCACGCCCAATCCAGGAACAGGTTTCTTCTTTCACTGAATCTTTTGTATGTGTCGATAAACAAATACCATTCTCTGATAACTGCTGTAGCATTTACAATACTAGCATGTGGAATACATTATGTGATTTTTAGCCTCGGAGCAACAGGCTAGGCTATACTGTATAGATGCGTGGAAGGTTTCACCATCTAGGTTTATTTAAACATACTCTATAAGGACCACCCAAAAAAACGAAACAGCATTGTACCACACTTCAGAACTATTAGCCACGGCTACTCCATTTGGTACCCCTTCCCCCCTTTTGGCTAAATAATAACATTTTTTTTCTAGATCCTTACCCTCTGTGCCCTATGGACCCCAGTAACAGCCTGCCAGGAAAGGTGCTTATCTATCACATGACATCCTAACCACTTACCTTATCTCCCAAGCTTCCCCTAGCAACAACCTGCCCCAAAGGGAGAATTCTCAGTGGCCTTCCCTTTCTTTTTTGTGCCCTATAAGCCAACAGGTCCTGATTCTTACACCAGAGTCTGGCTTTGCAAGTGCTGTTTCAAATAAAGCCCATGCCATCTTAAGAGCCACGGGTTCCCTTCTGGACATTCCTACAAGAATGCCTCAAGCAATGCATGACTGTAAGGAGCATTCCTCCGAACCACAGACTAGGACAGGGGGAACAAACCAGCATTAAAACCTCAGAAATAATCCAAATAGAAATTGTAGAACGGTAAAGTCTGGAATCAATATTCCTTATCACAATGGAAACGTGATGATAACATGTGAAAACAGGCCTCACCTAAATCCAAACAATGGAAACGTGATGATAACATGTGAAAACAGGCCTCACCTAAATCCAAGGATACCGGTGCTAGCCATCACATAAGCCAGGCCAAGGATACCGCTCCCCATGATGGCGTTCATCACATTAAAGACGGAGAGACCAAACGAAGCACCGGGGGATCCCTGCCTGCGAGGTTCCTGTAAACACACCATTTACCCATGTTAAATGTCTGAAGAAGGAAGTTAAAGTGTGTGGAGACATCACTGACAAATTATGGAGCCATTCTACAAACTGGAGGATATGTGTGAACACTATTTAACTAGGACCTGGCTAGTTCTTTTGTTCACGTAACACAGGCTAGAGTCATTTGAGAAGAGGGAATCTCAATGCCCTCAACAGACTGGCTTGTGGGCAAGCCTTGGGGCTGGCGAGGATTTTCTTGATTGATTCGAAAAGACACAGCCTATTTTAGGTGGTGGCATCATGGAGCAGGCCTTCCTGGAGATGAAGGAAAAGCAAACTGAGCGAGCCAGAGGGGCAAGTGAATATTTCCTCCGATTTAGTTTCTGCTTTCAGATTCCTGCCCTGACTTCAGGATGGGCTGTGGCTGTAAGATGAAACAAACCCTTCCCTTCCTGAGTTGCTTTCTGTCATTGTCGTTATCACACCAGGAGAAAGCAAACTTGGATACAACACTTGTTCCTTTCCCTTCATTTTGACGAAGTGATGCAACTCGAGGAACCTAGTTTTCCAGGAAAATTACTTCCCTCGGTACGGGGCCCAGGCTGGCTGCCTTGTGACTTCAAGAGATCAAGATTGGGTAAGCTCAGGGTGGAGACCTAGAGAAGGAACAGGCCTCTGCTCACGTGCTTCCTTAAGAATCAATCCCAGTGTGTCAGCATGGAACTTCTGTCCATGACTCTTCCTCCTCAAGTACTAGGACAGCAAAACTAACCTTTTAAGGATGATCAGGAATAACTTACAAGGACAACATAAGGAAAACCATCAGCCGTTACAGTCCAGGGATTCATAAAAAGCGGAGTGCCAAGGACTGAAAAGCAGCTCTGAGTTAGGGCGCTGTTCTAGCATGCCCAAGGCCCTAGGCTGGACATTCAGGACCAAAGTGGGTGTGGGGTCCCCGGGACGCACACAGCCCACTACACCGGCTTTAAGTTAAGGACAAGCTATGTGCACATTACCAGAGACCTCTCCTCGTCTTCACTTACAGGGACTTCTGTGTTAAAGTGCCTATAGCTCACCTTTCCCTTGGCCCCATGATTAAATCCAGAAAAGAAACATCGTGTGATGTTCTTGCAAAGACCTCACAAGGCTAGATAGAGGAAACAGAGGCGACAAAGACACAAAACAACGGTGAGTCACAAAACCGTAGCTCATCCCGCCTCATCCCGCACCTCTCACTATTGATTGAGTGCTCCATGCTGCTGCCACCTTCCAAATTCGGCTGGGGTCAGTGGTTCGAGCCCCACCCCAGGGTCAGTCCCCTCCAGTCCAAGACTCATCTTGCGAGCTCTGGAGGATACCGGAGCGCAGTAGCCCGGCGCCACCAGCGAAGCCCACTTACGTTGCTTAGCAACGGACTCCACTCTTCTGCAGCCACCGCCTCCTCTGGCTGTTGGGCAGAGACATACCAGCTTGGCTCGGCTTGGATGCTGTACCGGGACGCCTGCATGGTGCTCCGCGACAGACTGCTAAGTAAATCAGGGAGCCGCTTCCCCTAGCCCCAAGCGCCCGGGCTGAGCGACTTCAGGGGCGGAGCTACGGGCCTGGCCCTTCCGGGCTCCCGTAGCAAATCGCGGCCCGGAAGAGAGTTGCGAGTCCGCAGGGTCCGACTGCACTGCTGCCTTCGCGGCCAACAGTGATGACGTCACCACCCGCGGACGACCCATTTCCGAGCCGCTCCAGAGCATGAGGTGAGGGTTCGGGTCTTAGGCCGACCTGGGCTGACGCTGGACCTGGAAATGTGCAGCTGGTGAGGGGCAGTAGTGTCCCGGGGTGATGCAAAATACCCGACGGTACTGCGGCGGGACTTGTGCTCTCCTTTCTCGCCCAAGGAGCGCAAAAAGGCCACCAGGCCATTCATCTCATTGTTCACTGCCGCTAATCCAAGGCTGGAGCCCTTGGCAAGGGGGCTGGTGCAGCTCAGTGGTAGGATTGGCTAACTAGCATGAGAAATGCCCGAGATTAGGTTCCTAGTCCCACAAGAATCTTTTCATGGTTTTAGCCACATTTTACAAATGGAAAGCGGACACCTGCGTTATTTACACAGTGTCAGTAAACTAGCACCCAGTACTAGTTCACTAAGTACTAGTGTAGACCTAAACTTTATTGTTTTGTATTACAGGGTTCTGTAACAGGACCCTTTACCGTTTACTTGGTATTTTAAAAGATGAAATGATCACTAGTATTGTGCTTCAAACAATACAGTAAAGCCTTGTTGTCAGAATACTGAAGCTTTTAGTTAGAGGCATGGCATATGGCAGTACACCATGAAAGGCATCTTAACAGTATACTAAGGTCATGTGGGAAGGGACAAATCTCATGTATCCAGACTAGCCTGGGGGATGACCTTAACTTCTGAGGTCCTGCTTTCTGAGTGCCTGTACCACATGCCCAGGTTATGAAGTGCTGAAAGCCCATGGATTTGCTTGTGCTTGCTAGGCACACACTCTTCCAGCTAAGCTGTATCCTAGCTTCCAGGTCATTCTTAACCAAGGTTTTTGGTTTTTGAGGTCTGGTCTCAAATGCATCCCAAGCTGGCCTGGAACTTCCAATCCTCGTCTCTGTTTCCTCATGCTGAGATGATAGATAGGCACCACCATGTCTGATATTATGTGCTGCTGGGGATGACCCCACGACCTCATGTGTGCTAGGCAAGCTTTCTGCCAGTGAACTACATTTTAAGACCTTAATGGGCTTTTAAGCCTTGCTGGGCCACTTAGCAGCCGTATAACGTTGGGTGATTAACCTACCCCTTACCTTAGGAACTTCATAACACAGCTTCTGATACAACAGCCTGTAAGAATAAATAAAATAAGAAGATCCCTTGAGAATGTCTTAGTAAATATTGCTATTGGTGGCATCATATATAGTGATCATTTCACTTAGAGATCTCCTTAACTCAAATTTCATACCTATTCTATGTGTGTTCTGTAGAAAATTGTGAGCAGAGTTCTTTGGGTATAGGAAGGCTGCTAGACCACTAATCTTCCTGTTATAGGGGCAAGTAGACTGAAGATGCAAACGTATTGTTTACCAGGGACAATGATCATACTGACCTGCAAAAGAGACTGCCCTCCCTTGCCATCTAAACCTTTTGTCAGCACTTGGCAGATGACTTGAAAGAGAACTTATGTTTTCATTCTCCAAAGCCATTGTGAATGTGCTCACATGTAGCTTGATGGCGTTTTTTGGTTATTTTCCCTAGAATCTTATGGAAGCCGTTTGGATTCTCAAGAAGACTTCTGCAAGTGGAATGGTGGTGTCACCACAGTGAGTCTCCAGCGTTGTTTACACTGATACCCAGACTTAGGAAAGCACCTACTGTGTTTTTGTTGGGCCAGAGACAAGGATTCTCAACCATGCCAGAAATAGAAGCAAGCGTGAGAGACAGTGAATTATTTTCACCACCCTCTTATGTTCGAGGAATGACAGAACTTGATAGGACAGCTTTTAAAAAGACGGTGTCCATCCCTGTGCTTAAAGCAAGGAAAGAAGTAGTCAACAGATTGATGCGAGCCCTCAGGAGAGTAGCCCTGCAGCGCCCGGGCATAAAGCGTGTGATTGAGGATCCCAAGGATGAAGACAGTAGGCTGGTCATGTTGGATCCCTACAGGGTGCTTACCGTTGATTCCTTTGACAAAGGAGAACTCAGTGTTTTAAAAGAACTTGATGTCAGCCCACAGTTATCCCAGTACAACTTGGAACTAACATATGAAAATTTTAAGTCAGAAGAGATTTTGAGAGCTGTGCTTCCTGAGGGTCAAGACGTGACCTCTGGATTCAGCAGGGTTGGCCATATTGCACACCTGAATCTCCGAGACCATCAGCTGCCATTCAAGCATTTAATTGGTAGGTGGCTTATAGTCAGATTTATATTCTAGAAAATAAATGACATTCTAATTTTAGTGCTTAATTTTCTTATTTTAAAATGCTGACTTATAGAAGCAGGGTAGTTTAGTTTTTATTTGAAAACCAAATCATAAGCACCTTCCCCCTTTTTGAAAATTCTTCTTTGGAATTCTTCTTTGGAATTCTTCTTTGTAGTCACAGTGTTGGCAGAGACTTTTGGGCCTCTACACACACACACACACCAACCTTGAAAGGAAAGGATCAAAATCCTTTGGGACAGTGGTCAGTATGAGGTTTTGAAATTTGGTCTTTCAGAGTCAGGTGTACAATGCTAGTCACTTAGCTAGTGATTTAGCTAAGTGAGCTGCTTCTTTAGCCTTTTAGAAACTGCTTATGTACACCCCACTAAGCCCACAGCCTTTATTCTCTGGATAGAAGGATAATCAAAATCACATTTTTACATAAATACTTGTTGTACATCCATTCTGCAGGTTATTATTTTTAATACAGTAATTCTCAAAACATGCGGGAATTATTCCCAGGTTTAAAATGTAGCATTCAGTATTTTGTATCGATTAGACTTTAATGTTGTTCTGTTTTCTCTCTTTTTATTGACAAAAGACATTAATACTGCACAGTGGTGACCTTTGGGTGGGGACTCAGCTCAGGGTCAGATGTCGGCTTTCGTATTATACCTGCCTACCCTAACTCAAAACTTTATGTTTCTCGTAAAATGGTGGTGGTACGTAAGGGTTAAAAGTGAGACATTTTTGGCTGGGGACATAGCTCAGTGGGCTTACCAAGTAAGTCCAAAGCCCTAAGGCTTTCCGATAGAATTATAGAATTGCTTTTAATGTTTTAAAATTTCATTTAAAATTAACTTATATCTTAGAAGTTAGTGAAAGGCAACCCATCCATGAGTATGTGGGCCACACAAACCGGACTTGACGGGTGGGACACAAAGCTGGGTAGGTAGGGAAGTTGGTTGCATGTGGGAGGAGATGGGGGAATAGGTTCATAGCTTCAATATTTTTAATTGAGTTCAGATATGATAAGCAGAACACAATAAGGCTGCCATTGATTATTTTACATATTCTGAATTCTGATAATCTCATCGTATTTCAGTGAGTTTATATTCAGTACACTTTACTAACTTAAAGATGAAGTTCTTTCCTTATGAAATGAGAACATAGATCTCTATAAAATTTCCAAGTGTTGACAAAAAGATTAAAGGGCTGGAACAGTAAGTCATTTCTGATGTGTATTATTGTCTTTGTAGTGTTTCTGCTGTGATAAGTGTCTGACTTGAAGATCAGTTTAAGTAGAAGAACAGTTTTAGTTGAGGTCAGCCTCTGAAGAACCTGTGTCTCCTTGGCTGTAAACAATGCTTGCTGATACACATCTCTAAATTGCAGGCAACTGCTTCAGACCCACAGCAAAAGAAACCTTTGGTGTGAAGCCAGCAGGACAAGCATATGGCTTTCTTTCCTAGTGTTTCTGGGGCCATTTGTTGTCAGGGTCTTGACAGCTTCTCATTCCATTGTCAGTTTCATATGGTTGACCCTTTTGCTTTTATTTGAGTATGTTTAAGGAAAATGGGGAAAAACAATAGACCACAAGTCCTCAAAAAAAATTTTAAAGGTATCCCTAAATTTTCCCTATGTACATTGATTTTAGAATTGTGGGCAGAATTACACATACCAAGTACAGTTTTTATTTGTAAACCAAAAGAAAATGTAATTCATTTATGTTAAATATTTTTAGTTTTAATTTCACAAAAAATCATGAATTTTTACTTTTTAGGCCAAGTCATGGTTGACAAAAACCCAGGAATCACCTCAGCAGTAAATAAAACCAGCAACATCGACAGTACTTACCGAACTTTCCACATGGAAGTGCTGTGTGGGGAGGAGAATATGCTGACCAAGGTACTGCACTGTTTACCAACTCCAAGTGAACAGCGGGACTGATGCTTAGAATTGAGACAGTCATATTCATAATACGATTGAAGTGTAGTGTGCCATTCTGAGCAACTTACATGCTCACAGAGACTGTAAGAGGATTTGGTTGAATTCTGCTAAAATGATATATTGGAGCAGTCCTTCATTAAAGAGTTCTTAGCTCTCTTAGGTATTGAAATAATTGCCCATGGACAGCTAAATGACAGAACAAACCATTGAACAGTGTGCAGAATGTTCTTGATACACTTGACCTGCCAGGTTATTCCTGGGGCACGTACAGGGTCGGAAACTTAAGAAACATTTCCAGCACTGGCCTGAGCATCCTGTTTAGTCAGAGGGGAGATATATACCTGAGGGAAACTAAAGCCCCAGGAAGCAGAAGAAAGAAGTATCAGATTTGTGTTAGTTAGGAACTTTCTGGTCTTTGATTCTTCATTCATAAAATGAGGGCTTGATATGTTTAATTTATAGACATGAAATATGCAAAATTTTAGTAATTGTCTAAAAACATAAAATATCTCAAATTCTAATGATGCTTTGATTATGTCTCCCTTTTGCAACCTGCATGCTGTGAGGGCCGCTTGCTTGGTGTGTGCAAGTGCTGCTCTACAGTAGGGAGGGCTCAGATGTTTCCTCTTGTTTTCTTTCTCTACACGGTGACATGAAGCCAGTTAGTTGGCCTTTCTGCAAAATTCCTTATGTGAATTGGAATCAGGTTTAAGACTCTTTAGAATGTGAACAACTATTTGACTTTGGAATGCTGACTTTTCTCATGAAAAAAGGTGAATGCAAGATACTTACTGGCCCCAGAAATGGTATAAACACAGGATTCTAATCAAAATGTTTTTAAGTGAAGTTATTTGCTCCTATGGTCCATGTATGCGCTCATGTGTACATAACCTATCCAGTTTCAGCAGACAGACTTTAAATCCAATAAGATTAACTAAAATCATGAAACCCTTTTTAGGTTCGAGAAAACAACTACACATATGAGTTTGATTTCTCTAAAGTCTACTGGAATCCTCGTCTCTCTACTGAACATGGCCGGATCACTGAACTTCTCAACCCTGGAGATGTCTTGTTTGATGTTTTTGCTGGGGTTGGGCCCTTTGCCATTCCAGCAGCAAAGAAAAACTGCACGGTGTTTGCCAATGATCTCAATCCTGAGTCCCATAAATGGCTGTTGCACAACTGTAAACTGAATAAAGTTGACCAGAAAGTGAAAGTCTTTAACATGGATGGGAAAGACTTCCTCCAAGGGCCAGTCAGAGAAGAGCTGATGCTTCGGCTAGGACTGTCAACTGAAGCAAAACCCTCTGTCCACATTGTCATGAACTTGCCAGCTAAGGCCATCGAGTTTCTCAGTGTTTTTAGATCACTTTTGGAGGGGCAGCCATGCAGCACGGAGCTCCTCCCCACGGTGCACTGTTACTGCTTCTCCAAAGACAGCGATCCTGCTAAGGATGTTCGACATCGGGCAGAAGCTGTGCTGGGCATTCCCTTGGAGGCCAGCAGTTCAGTTCACCTCGTCAGGAATGTGGCCCCTAACAAGGAGATGCTGTGCATCACCTTCCAGATTCCTGCTGCTGCACTCTACAGGAACCAAGGCCCTAGTCAACGTGAGTGCTTCACAATGAAGTGTGGAGTGTATTATCCTTAACATAGCTTGTGAGTTCTCAGGTGTGTGCATTTGTAAGTAGGGAAATTAAACCAGTTCCAGCCATTTTGTTTGTGATCCCCTTGTCACTTAGTTTAGAATATTTGAACTTTTAGCAAGGTATCTGGTTTAGTCGAATAGAAGGCTTGTTTTGTTAAAACAATAAGTCCATAGCACTATTCACTAAGTTGAATGAATAAAAATAAAAAATCTTAAAATCTTGAATGTTGAAAATGCTCTAAAATGGTTTTCTGAATTTGTTACAGAGAGTGACCAAGAGCCACCCCTTAAACGGCAGAAGACAGGTGATCCCTTCTCAGGAGAACCACAGATCGCATCAGATTCTTAATTTGAAATGTTTCCTCCATCTCCCCAGTAGACTTTATGTAAAGAAATACAACATGTAAGATATTGTAAACGTTAACACTCAGATATTTGTTATTAAGCCCGTATGATTTGCTCTTATAAATGGAACATTACCAAAGTAAACTGAAATAAGATGAACTTGTATAGTGTATAGACTGGTTTATGTTTCCATCCGTTTTTCCTTTCCTTTTTATTATTTTTTTGTGGCAGGTTCTGTGAAACTCAGGGCTTGGAACTCTGTCCTTTTGCTTCGGCTTTCCAGCTGTTGGGATTTCCAATGTGCACCGCTGTTATTCACCATAGTCAGATGGCTCAGTGGGTGAAGGCACTTGCTTCCAAGCCTGCCTGGGACCGACGTGGAAAGGAAGAGATCCTGAAAGTTTTCTTCTGACCTCATGCATGCAGCAAAGTACTCATGTATATACATGCACAAATTAAGCGAACAAATTAATAAACTTAGAAAATTATGTAAGGATTTTATAATTCAAGTTATTTCTATTTTTATTAGATAAATGTACTTTTAACAGTGTCTATCTCTTGGAAAGATAGTTGTTGAAGACAGACTAATTCTGTTCTGCTTAACTAGGAAGGCATTTAACTACATTGTAGTTATTAGTGGAAGAATGTAATTAGATACCTTCTCTGTAAAAGTAATACAAAATTAAATCATGTAGATGAGGCATAAGAAAATGACATCTTCCAGGCCAAGTGTGGACATATAATGGTCTAGAATATGAGGGCACCTTCAGTGTAAAACACAGGCATAGTGGAATCATTCTTACAACTGACATTTGATTCAAAATATCCTATTTTAAACACTTCACACTATCAAAAATAAAACGTTACTGCTAATTAGCAGTAGCTGTCTTTTTGAAGTTCCATATTTTGGGGTATTGGTGCAAGTGCCAAGAGAATGCTTCCTCATCAAACTATTTAGTGAAGGCGCTTCAACCAATAAAACTAGAGCCTATTCCTGTGTTCTGTAATGACAAATATGAGGAAAATAAGCTAATCCTCTCAAAAATGCCTTCCTACTCCTCCCAGAAGCCAGGGTTGCCAAATAAATAAAATCACAGTACCAGGTGTGTGGGACACCTCCCCTCAAGGTGTTGATGAGAGGTGTGCTAGAGACTCCTAAAAGATAGGCTTTTGCCCTTGTTGACCAGAACTTAATGGTAAGACCCTATTGCTAGAGATACCACCTAATTTTGTCTTAAGCCATGAAGAAACCTAGCCGACAGCAGGAAGCTCCCTCACTGCTGACTAGCTTTCCTAGCACCCAATGATGCAGAGTAGGCTGCTGGAGGTGCAGGAGGCGTGTCAACAGCTTTACTCAGAAGTGAACAATAATGAGCAGGTCCGTAAGATAAACGCAAAAAGTGATGGTGGCATGAATGTTAATGGGGGTAACTTTCTGACTGGGGTTAAGAAAGGCCTGTTCCACAGGAGGAAAAGGCTTGTCTGGCACTATATATCTGGCCAAGAACCAGTTAGGGAACTCACAGGTGTCAAGGGTAAACCTATTATTACTCTGTTAAACAGAAATCAAACGTCCTCTAAATTCCCGTCTCTATACCCACAGCTCTCAGATATCAGCACAAAAGTTTGGGTAATGGGTGGTGACTAAGGCAGAACCTCACACCCAGTGCTCAACCATAAGGAGGGCATCAGTATCATCCCCACCGCTACTACTCCTACAAGGCGCAGGAACCATCATAGAAAAGGGAGCAAGAAGATTTTAAGAGCCAGAGATCACACGGACTAGAGTTTCAGAAAGTGCTCTGAAAATGACAGGACCACTGCACTCCTAAACTCAGGGCATGTGTGGGTTGCTTGTACAAGATAAAGCTGTTAAACACCCTAAGACGGAAGGGTAGCATGAACTCCCACCCCTAGCCAAGGAGCAATTGACATCAGTGGCTCCTGGGAGATGGTGGCTTTTAAAGAATGAGCCCTCTGGTATGTCAACTATGTTCCAGTGGATGATCCCATACCCGGGGATATATGGTTTACATAAACTGGATGTGGTGGGTTATCACAAAAGATACAAACTTGGGAGGGGTGAGGAGGCAGGGGGTGGATCTGGGAAGGGTAATGAGGTAAACATGATCAAAATATATTATGAAATTCTCAAAGAATTAAAATACACTTTTAAGTGTCTTCCAAGTTATGAATATGCTTGGTTAATGTTCTAGTTTGACTTCCATTGCTATGGCAGAGAGCAGCTTAAGGGAGAAAGGGGCTTATTTCAGCTAACACTTTGAGAACATGGTCCACCACTGTGAAGAAGTCAGGGCAAGAACTTCAAGTAGCACGCTAACACATCCTCCATCAGAATAGAAAGAAATGAATGCATATGTACACTTGCTCACACTCACCCTGATTGCTTCACTTAGCTCAGAACTCCTATGTCAGCAATGGCGCTGCCCACAGACATGCCCACAGGCCAACTCAGTAGACAGACTGACACTCTAACTATGTGATCTGATTCTAGGTTGTCAAGTTGACAACAATGAAAACTAACCATATTTCATATCATATGTTTATGGATTGAGAGCAGTATTTGGTGGAATTTGACTATTAAATAAACAATCAGATCTCCAATTAAAGATATTACCATAAAATTGTTCTTATTACATCTTGACTTTTAGCAATAAAATTGTGGCAAGTTGCTTAATCTCATGATGTAAGTATCACATAGTGCTCTTAGGTTTATCGCTTGGCCTGAAAGGCCTAAAATACCTACTAAGTGACCTCTGATCTAGAACACTGATTGCAAGCTTCAGAGGCTTGGCAGGCGGCAATCAGTGGTAGTGGTGAGAAGCACAGGGAGGTGGTAAGTGAAAATGTAGGTAAAACAGCAACAGGCACAGGGAAGTGATGAGCTAAAGCCCTGGGCTTCTATCTAAAAGCATTTATACAGTTTGTTCTGAGACAACCCAAGTAATATATACTGATACAGGTTATGAGGCACTCTAAAATAAAGTGGTAAGAACTGTCTCCATGTAGTCATCCTCTAATATATAAACAATATGATTATAAATGAATACTTACATGATTTTCTAACTGCTGAGCTGCTCCCTCCTCTTTCATGTAGAGTTTAAGTACTAAACTGAAGCCTTAAGGGTGGGGCCATCCCAATCTTAACTGATGATTCCTAGGACATGGATTTTTGATTAACCCAGTAGCTGGGATTACTCATTGATATACAGTGTTTAAATTATGAGACCCTTAAAATGCTTCAAAACCTTAAAAAAAATATATGAGACCCTTAACTGAGTCATATGATCCAAGGCCACCACCGGTGCATTTTGTGATGTATGTGTATTCCAGACCATTATTATTTGCTTAAGGCAAGTCATTTTCTATGTAATGAACTTGAGAACTCTTAGGATATCAATGAGATCATCTGTTGAACATCATTTATGTCCCACAGGGTTAGACTCTTGCTCTGTAAAACTTCCTGGAGGTCTTTTTGAAATGGGATTACCAAGTCACCTCTGGAGCATGGCCTCTGGAACCTTGCCACTGGGGTTTGAATCCTGGCTCTGATGCTTTTAAGTTACTGTATAACTCTATCTGTTAGAACAGGAGAGACGATAACAAGATTGTTTGTAAGGATTAGTAAACACAGGAAGCATGAAGCACAATGCCTGGCACAAAGGTCATACAATGACTATTTCTGTACTAGTCTTACAGAGGAGATGCTTATACAGATCAAAGACTTGCATACTGTCTCTAGGAGGACATCACTGGGAGGGTGAGAAAGAAGTACAAGGTTCAGTTTAGAATATTGCCATTTTTCACTGCCATGTTCCTTCTTCATTTCATTTAGTCCAACAGAGTCAGGTAAAGATTTAAGTCAGATGCGAAACAAAGCTTGAGTTTTATTAATTAGTTCATGAACTGTGGGTATATTGATTTCTGTGCACCAGTGCAGCAAAGCCCTAGCTGTAGGCTCATCGTCATCACTTCTTCATCAGATTTACAGATTGGATGTAGAAGTGTAAACTATCAATTTGCAAAAGCCTAATATAAGGAATACGACATGCTCACTCCATAGTGGATTTGGATTAAGTAGTAGTTTGACCTAATTCTAGCTTTTTACTAATTTACATACATAGTATTGGCTTATATAACTTGTTGGCTTTCTCATTTATCAGAGATGAGAGTGTTGTGTCCTAGCAAAGAAGTCTGGTTCCACAGGTGCACTGAGATGGATCCCCACTCAGGAAAGATGGCACTGTTACATATGACTAGTAACACTAACATCACCAAAGACTGATTCATTTACCTCTACACCCAAAAAATTAGCATCTGTTGTGATAGAAATTTGATAGAAAATCCTTTAATTTCCTGGAAAAGCCTCTGTTCCATACCCAGGGGCCCATGCGACAGACTCACGCAGGCTGGGATACTCATCCATCTGTCCAACCCACACCCAAACTAACCAAGCACAAGCACAGTAAAACCCCTCAAAGCTCTGGTGGAAAACTACATCAGTCTATAATTTATGCAGAGAAACTTCACTTACATGGTACCTTTTCCAGTCTCAACATCTCATCATAAAATGAGCTCACATCGGCAGTGAAAGGTGCCATTGATGGATTAGGTTTTATTAGCTCATTTCTTTGAATCTGCCATGAAAGCAGGTTAATGCCGTGCTCTGTTTTATCATGAGTGTGGTTCCCACCTGGGAGCCTTATTAGGTTTGCCTCACTTTGCACGGCTCAAACCAGCCCCTGAGACTCTTAGTGCTGAGGAAGGGCCACGGCACAGGTTGGGCTTTTCTTGACACAGCCTGCTGCTAAGATGAACCATATCCACTTGTCTAGACCACTATTAATAAGACATTAGGAAAAAAAAAGAAGTTTTATGGGGAAAATATAGACTTGGATAATAACACTGAATGTTATAATCAAAAAGGCATTTGGAAATATGTTCCAGAAAAATACTATAAGAAGAAGGAAAAAAAAAAAAAAACCACAAAATGTACCATAAAGTCAGGCTTTATTTAAAAAAAAAATGTATAAGTCAACTCCATACATAGGCAAATCATTTATTTCTTTCCTGTCAGATGAGGTTCAATGCTTCAATCCCTGTCTGAAGAATAGAAGTTAAAAATAAATCTCTTCCATGAATCTATATGCAACATATTTCTCAGCTTGGTCCAGACTGCAATAAACACCTGAACATAGCAGCAGTGGTGGTGGTGTGCTCTGCAGCTGCGTGGCTGGGATTTTACAAATCTCTTTACTTTCAAACCTCTTGGTTTGGCTCCAAGATCCAGATCTTATAAATGAGAAAATACAGGTTATCTGGGCTGCCAGAAAAGCCCACTGAAAGCATCTTGTAGCGCTCTGTGACAAGCAAGAGAAGAAGTATAGCCGCCAGCCAGATCCTGTGGAGATGCAGCCCGGACGTGGCTTAAATACCTGAAAGAAAGCAGAAAGTACAGCATTGATGTGAAAAACGTAAGCCAGTGACATTTTGCATACCAAGTGTAAAACTGATTCCACATTTTGAAAGGAATTCTGAGATTGAAATGTTCAGGTTTTTATAAATGAACATTACTTTTTAAAAGGAAACACGCCAACTGTGTGTATGTATATATGGATTGCCCAACTACTACTAAGTTACAAAGGACAATGACATCTAGGAATAGACCTTATAACCTATAAATTTGGGTGAAAGGTTAAAATGCTCACTGGTTCACCATTTCCAGCCCTGATCCGTTTTGTTGGAGGCTGTGTAGGCATCCAGTGAATGCTGTTCTTTCCAGCACGCTCCTGATAAATACACAGCACGACACTATTATGCTAACATTTTTACAAAAGCATTTTAAAGCAAAACCTTACATATGGAAAAAGAGTGCACTCAGGAAGAAAGCACACAATAGTTCAATATTGTCTCCTTCCTTGCAAGGAAAGGAACCTTAGAAATCACATGTCCAAGAAGCCCGAGACAGAGCCTAGGCTGAGAATAATGCCCTGAAGAGTCATGGCTAGAGTCCTAAGTACAGAAGAACTGAACATCTCACAAACAGAACAGCAATGCTTCTTCAATCTCAGTTTTTTTTACGAATAGAAAATTAATGCCTTCATAAAAATAGACAAAACAGGACTAAAAACTTAGGGGATCTTAGCAGAGGAATGTCTTGTCAGCCAGACGACTGGCTACACTGCAGGAAAGAATAATTCCATCCTTGCTTTACTGCCCCTGTAGGAAGCCACATGGGCCCTGGGAACAAAGCTGCTTCTCCCACTCTCAGAATTACAGGTACGATAAATGAATAAATCAGGAAGCAGGACATTTTAATTGCTGGAACCTTTTCTACTTATTCATTCAAACTTCCTGTGTGTCAAGATCGTAATGCATGAGCAACTTCTTATTTCTAACATAATAACAAGTCAGTTTTTTGTTTGTGTCTATGTTTTAATAAGCTTGCATGATTAAAGCATATATGGCAACTTAAGGGACCAAATAGAAGAAGCTGTCAAAATGAGATAGGCCAAGCTCCTGGAATTGGCTATAATTTGTTCACATTGCCACAAATCATGGTTTTAACTCAAATCTTTGCTTTTCTGCCAAGGGTAAAAGTCAAAGAAGAAAGAAATGAATGTTTGTTGAGCAATAATCTAAAACTATTTGGGTAGTATATTTATAGCATACAAGTTATTTGTATATCTACCCTCAAAACTTATTTATAAATTATAAAGAACATTAGTAATAGATACTCTATATAATATAATCATATAGTTATATACAACTACAGGATCATATGAAATATATATAAGTGAGAAATTTAAGAGATAAAATAAAGCATGAATTATGCCATGCTCTATTCTTCTGAGGACACATCCTACTGCAGACACTCTTAAGTATCACTGATGAGCTCCTGGCGGAGCCTTAAGTCTCACAGGAGCTGGACAGGAGTGAATTCAATCTACCACATAACTATAATGTTATTTTCTTATTGCTCTCCCAGAGCACAATAAAATGCCAGCTGTTAGGATTCTGCTGGTTAGGGTAGGGTGTAGTACTGCATGCCTTTAATCCCAGCGCTCAAGAGGCAGAGGCAAGCAGGTCTCTGAGTCTGAGGCCAGCCTGGTCTACAGAGCTAGTTCCAGGACAGCCAGGGCTACAAAGTGAGACCCTGTCACAAAAAAACAAGGGCCAACAAAACAACCCACAAAGGATTCCTATCAAGAAACAAGGCACATAGTGAGCTGCCTCAGAAACTCCTAACTCAACTCCTGACACTGGAAACTCAATGCTAATTACACAAGTAAGTAATGGAATTTAAATTCTCCCATTTTTGACTTGTGTTTTAACTGATTTTTATCTACAAACCAAATAATAGGACATTACTCTCTCCTCAGATCGTCAAAAGAAAGGTCCCATTTGGCTCACAACCAGTAGAATCCAAGCACTGCAATGTTTGTCAACTGTCAGAAAATAACTTCACAAATGGAATTGGCTTTCCCAGCTGTAATAAAAATCCATGTACAGCTAACTATTGATTCATTGCATTTGGTCTGGCTTGCTTTTGGGAAAGTTGAGTCACACCATCCTGGCTTGGCAAGTCTAATACACACACTTGCAGTGTGCATCCAGCTTTTTATATGTTATGCTGGGAAGCCTGAAACAGCTGCACAGCTGGCAGGCAGGCCCAGGCCCCGTAAAATACCTAAAACAGTTGCATCTTCTAATTTATGATGGTGCACTGTTTCCATAAAGAGTATATAAAACAGTTCAGCTTTTATAAGGAGAATGTAATAAACAGTCATACTCATTGAGGTCATAAATGCACTTTTTAAAAGTTTATCTAAGATGATTAATTAGTGTTTGAAAATAGTACTTCTTGAACAGTCATAATCCAATGCAATGAGCAAATATTGTTAAAGTTGAGTATTAATGGTAAGTTGTGCGATTCTCATTGCCAAAATAAGTCAATTAAAGTTTCTTTGCATAGCACTGAAGAATATGCATTTCCCTGTGCAGTCACTTACACTAAGTGTGTCTGGGACGATGGGCTTTAAGAGTCCTCCCTGCTTTGATTGCTCTTTTTGATCTCCAAGGCTATACAAAACTTTCACTGTTAACTGTTTCAAAATATTTGAACCAAGGCAATCTGTATTAATTCCATTTAAAGGTAGAGTTGATTCTTACTATTTTGTTGTAGGGTTTTGTTTCTTGGTGTTTTAATTCACTGTTTAAATCCTTTAATCATTTTGGTATGTCAAAGTCCTTTAAGGATCTGTCACACTGGAACCAGATGTCAAGAATTTAGGATTTGTCTACTTTCCCCACCTGTCTCCACACCCCCGTTTATTCTTCTGTGATCACTATAAATGACATCTCTTGAGACTATGTTAGAGGTCAGCAACATTTAATGTATAATTTTATATAACAAAACAAGAAATATATCTTATGCAAATTCATTTCCAGAAATCAAGCCTTCTGGGTCCTGGACACAACAGCTCTACTTAGCCAATGCCAAGACACTAATTCTGCTTTTCATGGCTTTATTTTAAATACGTATTAAGCCTTATAACATAGAAACCAGTGTGGGGTTGCTTATTTTTGTAGCTATAGCCCTATATTTACTGAAAACAGACTAAATTCAGATTTTTTTAAAAAAATCTTTATTCTCTTAGTAAAGCATTAACAGTATGTTTTCAGAAACATTTATAATTCTTATATAGGGGCATCCTGAACCCTATCTTATGCATGCTCTGTCTAAAGTTGCCTTCCTTCTCCACTCTGCATCGTAATCACTAGTGGACTCTAGAGATGGAGGAGGAGAAATAAACAGTGGACCTTGGAGGAGAAAGGAGTTAAAACACTAGACTTGATAGTTTTCCTGGACTTCAATTTAAATCATCATTTTTTTCTTCTAACTTTTAGCTGTGTTTTATTCCCCAGCAGGTGGAATAATAACGCTTTTGCTTCAGAAAGACTTTGTTTCCTCAGGTCTGGACTCCTCTTACTATTTGCTTTCTTTTAAGAGCCCTGCACTGACCACCTGGCAGGTATCTTGTACTGGGCTCTTGTTGCTGTCGGTCAGGCAGATCTTCTAGGAAGGGCAGAGCACAGAGCACATTAGCAGTGCCACTACGAGCAGCGGTCACAGCCTCTTTGTGATAAACCCTGGAACATGCCTTTGGAACAAGTTCTAGAATTGAAATGGAAATAAAATGGTTTCATATTAGCTGCTTCTCTTTTAAATTACTAGGCTCTGTTTAGAGCTGCATTCTGAACTGTTTCAAAGTGAGTAAGGCAGTGAAGCCTAGGGAATAAGACCTGCTTCTCCAAAAATAGAGTGAGCTTTTCTCATGCTTTATTTTGAGACGGGGTCTTCCCTACATTTCCAGGGATGGCCTCGAACTACTGAGTTCAAAAGATCTTCCTGTCTATGGGCTCATAGCACTGTGCCAAGTTGTAGGGAGCTCACTTAAAAGTTTGCATTTAACACCATGAGTTAACAGACCTGCCCCATACAGTTCTGTGCTCCAGATGTCAAGACTAAGCAAGAGCTCTTAGAAGTATAAGGGCCTCATCTCATGGGCTTGGATGGTCTTGCTGGTAGAACATGATTAAGATGTTCAATCCTGTGCATTGCACTGTCCCATGGACCACAATGTTTAGCCATAACTATATAATATTTTCATTGGCCTGGGGAGATAACTTAGTCAGTAAAGTGTTGGTTATGCAAGCTGAGGAGCCAAGTTCAATTTCTGGCACACACATAAAATGATAGGTGTTGTGGTGCATACATCAGTCCCAGTGCTAAGAAAGTAGAGGTAGGAAGATTGGTGGACCTCACTTGGCCAGCCAGCCTTGCTTAATTGGTGAACCAGACCAATGTGAGGCCTGTTTTAAAGGAGATAGATGATATTCCTGAGGATGACACACTGGCCACTACATGTGTACATGCAGGTGTACCTACACCCACAGACACACATGCAACACTTCACAAAAACAACTTAAAAAAAAAAACAATAGTACTCAGACTACTGCTAAAATATAACATTCTTAAAATCTAAATATATCACATGACATGTGCTAGTCTAACTAATCACAATAGAATAAGGATGGATGGTTAACTGTATATATGCAGAGGATGGGGAAGCTACTATGATTCCAGTGCTGGCCAGAATTCTGCAGGTAGTCTGATTATAAAAACACATGGCTTCATGAAGTCCAACCAAATAACATCACTTCCATGAATGGTTATCACGTCACTCTTTATTGGTCTAGCCAGTGGATAAGGATTCAAGGCAAATAAGCTCAATAATAAAGCTGTTTCACATTTATACAACATACTCAGGAAGAAAGAGCAATTATGCCAGATGTTTAAGCCATCTCAAAAGCAAGGCTTAGACCTGGAAATTAATGGCTGTATGCTTTCCATGGGCACACCAGGGTTTACTGCTCATTTCAGACCATTACACAGATTCTAACATCAGCTGAAGTAAACTACAATTTATTACTACTCAAGGATAGACTATGCATTTTAGGATAAAGTAGCTATTGCTGAAAATTCATAATCATGAAATGCAACTGTTTCCTTGATTTGAGTATAAACTAAAGTATAAAGAAGCCTTAGCTATTTAACTATATATGCATTCTATGAATGATGCCATATTGGCAGTTTTGGATATGCTTACTGATGGACCTCTAAGATAGATTCTTCATAAATAATAGACATAAATATAGGAAGAGTTGGGCACTATGGTATTCTGAATGTAGACTGTCCCCCACTGTATTTGAATACTTGGTCCCTGGTTAATGGTGCTGTTTTGGGGGAAGTTGTAGGGACATTCAACCTTTTTGGAGAAAATATACCATTGGGTACAAGCTTTCAGACTTCTCATGTTTGACACACTTCCTGGTTGCTCCCTCCTTGAGGTTGTTAAGAATCTGATCTCTCAGTCACCTGCTTCTTGCTACCATGCATCCCCACCATAATAAATTCTTATCCCTCTGGAGCCATGAGACAAATAAACTCTTCCTTTACAAGCTGCCTCGGTCATGGTGTTTCATCACGGCAACAGAAAAGCATTGAATATAGGCACTATAACATAAACTTGGATAAATCCAGCTCTATCCACAACAGCCAATAGAGCAAATTATTTTTGATAAATATTGAAAATATTTACCAAAATCAGAAGGTATTTATTTAAAAAACAAATTATTACGTGTTTGGCCAATTTTAGTATAAGCTCCCCAACCTGAAACTGTAGAGAAAACAAAATCCAATACATAAGTTGTGTATATAAATAAAGAAAGCTTTATTTATAAACTTGGTAGAGTAAAAGGTTACAGAATTACTAACAATTAAATACAGCAATTATCACAATATTCTATAATCAAAGAATAGCCTCTCAAAATATAATTTTTGTTTCTTGAGAGCACCAAGATTATTCTATCTGTATATTATATAAAGAAGGTTATACATGGCTCTATCATAAGCCATCAAAACTTGGCTACATTGTACCAGACCTCATGGGTCCCATGCTCTACGACCCGATACTTCCTTTGCACACTTTATTTCCAAGGTTAAGTTACTACCTTTTTGCATCATGACTGTGTCTCCTTGCTCATATCCCACACATCATTTCACTGCCACCAATGCAATCTTATTTCAGATCTTGACCATCTTTGCTTTACTCTATGCTGAGATCTTTGTTTTATTGCTTATGCTGTTTTTTTTTTTTTATTTTGTTCTATACTGTCTTTGACATGTATCCCAGAATAGCTGGACTCACTATGCAGCCCAAACTGGTCTGAAACTCATGATTCTCCTGTGTCAGCTTCCCATATGCTGGGTTACAGGTGTGTAGCACCACATTGGGCCATTGTCATCATTCAAGGACTACTGCTAACAGTGTCAGAACTGACTCACAGTGTGCACATTCCATTTCAGTCCTTCCATGGTTACTCAATTATTCTTGGGCAACGATCTCCCCGACTCTTACATAAATAGACATTAATTGGCTCCAGGCTCTAAAGAATCAGCTCCAAACTCCTCAGCCTACCATTCATGGTCTATTATACGTGATTCCAGTTCACATTTCCAAACATATTTTCCCATTAATCATCTCCATTACCCTGAAGTAAAGCCAAAGTCAATCAGGAAGTTTTTGTTTTTCTCTGTTAAAGCCTCATAACGTCCCCTCCTATTCCCTTACTTACTCCTGTTGTCTCTGCCTTGGAATGCACAGAGAGGAACTTTAACAAAATCAGTCATGTGTCAGCTGCTCAATTCTGAACAAGTAAGAGAAGCTCTCCTATCCCACACAGAAAATGGCTACAACAACAAATCAAGTACTTTACAAAACGTTTTAAATTATGGGCATGAGGGGGTGCATATGAGTGAGGTGTCCACAGTGCCAGAAGAAGGTGCTAACCCTGGAGCTGGAGTTACAGCAGGTTGTGAGCTGCCATAGATGGGCCTCTGCTAAAGCAATACAAGCTTTAACCATCTCTCCAGTCCCCAAGTAAGATCATCTTAAAAGAAATCTTTTAGGTACCAGAAATTACACTAGAAGTCAAAGTAAGGGCGGTGAACTTCCTTCCTAGCTAACTTTAAGTACCAGTGATTCACTATCCACATGGAGACAAGAGACAAGGCCTCAGGCCGATCCGAAGAAAGAAACTGGAACTGGCCTGGGCCCTGCATACAACCTCTCTCTCTAAACTCTTGCCTGCTCTGTGAAGCCTGCTGTAGAAAATACACACTCATCAGCCCAGAGGCAGCCACAAGAAGCTCATAATAAAGCTTACAGCTCATCTAGGACAGGAATAAGCACAGGACAGCGGCTGCTTCACTGCCAAGAAATTAAGAACTAGTCCAGATTCCATGATGCTCACAGAATTCTGGCAGAAGCAAACATGGATCTCTAGATTACCACAAAAGGCCTGTGGAAAACTATCCCCACTAAAACAGGAATCACAGAAATAACAAAATAACAAAATTCACTCATGGTAAAAAAAACAAAACAAAACAAAACAAAACAAAAAAAAAACACAGAGATACAATGAATATGAATGGCAAATTAAACAACCAGATCAGAGAATAATCTGAAAGAAATGAGTATTCATGTCAAAAGAGATGAAGAAATAGATATCATAAGGCAAGAAAAGGACAATATTGAGAAAATAGTCATTAAAAAAAATCAATAGGAAATCTTTTTTAAAAAAGTATATCATATGGCAAGTTAATCAGGTTATCCACAGACAAAAATTAGCAAGGTGAAATAGATACAGAGAACACAGAATATAATGGAGCTAAAAAACAAAGATTAAAAAAATAAAGTAACTGGGAAAGCACCATTAAAAGGCTGTTTCAGCAAGGACATGAGCCCTGCAGGAAGAGCGGACAAGAGGCAAGAGTGACTCCAGAGAAACTTATCTAGTAACAAAACCACCAAGAGAAACAGAAGTCCAAGGCTCAGCTTTCTAAAGTTTTCTTCAGAAGGAGAAGTGTTACTAACTTTAGCCTTGTAAAAATAGCATTCATTAATTCTAGATAGCAGACATAGTATAGTATAGTATTTTCATTTATTCTCTATATTCTAATGTTCAAAATACCTTGTAACTCTTTTCAAGTCACACGTTTTCTGGGTTGTCTAGGTAGAACTACTACTTTCCCTTTTCTCAATTCATAAACCACTTTATCTTCACCTATCTTGTGCTCATGATTACTTGTAAATGTTATGCATCCCATAGTAGTAAGTTGTTTGAGAGAAAAAATGGATACTCACCCAACACTCATCATTGGGGTGAAAGGGGAATAGAGGGAAGAGAGCTAAGAGCAGAGGGGGATGGGACGGTAGAGCAGGGGACAGGGAGGTTAACACTAGGTATATTTGAATAATCATATGGAACCCTACTATTATACACACACACACACACACACACACACACACACACACACACACAATTGGGATTACTCTACACAGGGGGAAATGCTCTTCCCCAAAGCCATGGGTTACTAAAATAAAAGCCAAGTGCCAGATTTGGAATAGTTCCCTCAAATTGTTGATCAAGGGTGTTCCAGAACCACCCCCCAAATAATTCGGGAATCATTGCTCTTTGTTGCATACCAGAACTTTACGGCAAGGCCTTTTTGCTGAAGATGTCAGATACTTTGGTTATAAAAGCATCAAGCTGGGGGGCTGGTGAGATGGCTCAGTGGGTAAGGGCACTGACTGCTTTTCAGAAGGTCCTGAGTTCAAATCCCAGCAACCACATGGTAGCTCACAACCAGCCATAATGAGACCTGATGCCCTCTTCTGAAGTATCTGAAGACAGCTACGGTGTACTTATGTATAATAATAAATAAATTTTTGGGCTGGAGTGAGAGAGGTTGACTGAAGCAAGCAGAGGTTCTAAAAATTCAATTTCCAACAACCACATGAAGGCTCACCACCATCTGTATAGCTACAGTGTACTCACATACATAAAATAAATAAATAAATCTTAAAAAAAAAATCCAGCTGAGAATAACTCTAAGGATTCCTCGGTGCTGGCTGGCTTTCCTAATGGCAGAGGCGCTAGATACAGTCAGCGGTGAGGTGTGTGGGCTTAGTTACTAAGTCCTCTTACCCAACTGTGAACCCTGAGAACTACAATGATGCTAAGACAGATGGTTACCCTCATGGCACAGGAGTAGTTGGTTGTTATGAGAGTAAACAACGATTTTCTGATTTGGTTTAAGGCCTACTCCACAGAAAGAAACATACACCTGGTACTATTATACCATAAATCCATGACTTGGGAGCCACAGGCCTCAAGAGTGAACCTATTATTTTGTTAAAGGCACATTGTATAAAACTACCATTTAAATATGTATGTCTATATTCGTAGATTAGTAGTAAACTTCTTGGCCCTCATATCTCAGCAGTTTCTTTGTGCAGTGCACGGTGGTCAACATTGAAACTCATGATGGTAAGTGTAGAGAAAAAGTGTGTATGGACTGTTCAGCCATAAGTGTATATCTGTATCATAATCTGTCTCCCAGAAGCTCAGAGCATATCACCAAACAAAGAGCAGAAAGATTTTAAGATCCAGAAGCCGTGGAGGAACAGGGCAAAATGGTGTCTGTGGTCATCAGAGGGCTATGTCCTCAGGAAGTCAGCAGCTGGGGTAGCCTGCACAAGATAAAGCCAGTCAACTTTCCTGCATGGAGGGGAAGGGTCATAAAACCCTGCACCTATTTGAGGAGCACAGGACAGTTGATGGCTGCATGGTATGTCTGAGGGTTGACTGGATTGTTTGTGTTAAGAATGTGGCCCGAGGACATAGACCAGGCTCAGTTGATGGCCCCACACCCACAGGCAGCAGAAATTGGACTCAGTGGGCTAATTAAAGGGGGAGGGCATGACGATGAGACAATGGAGCTAGGGGGGTGGATATGGAAGGAGTCAGGAGAGTAGGAGTGAAATGGGCAAAATACATTGTATGCAATATGACGTTTACAAGGAATTAATAGAAATATTTTTAAAAGCTCATCCTTCTTTTCCTGGAATTTAAAACAACACATCAGGGCTTTGGTTAGCAAAGATGAAGACATGAAGTATGGCCAAGATAAGAGCTGACAGTTTAAAAACAATAGGGCAAAAAAACAATTATCACCACAAACTGTGAAGCCATAGAAGATGAAAGGACTAAGTGAAGGGCAGGCTGTCTGTCAGCAGTGAGGAACACGGGCAGGGTTCTGGAAATCAGGGTGCCCAGAGAGATACTTAATGGGGTAGAACATAGTGTAAAACTACTTCCTTCAAAACATTTTCTTAAATGTGTGTATTTCAAGTACCTTTTAGGTTTAAATATATTCTGTCATGTAAGCTGAACTCACTGTGTTAAAAAAAATGCACAGTAGAATGTGACACATGGATGAATGCAAGATAAGCAGGGCTGGACTCAGCCAAAGGCACTTACATAGGTGCCCTCTCCTTAAAGCTCTGTTTCATATGATGGAATCTTACAATGCCAACAACTTAGATAAGTAAAAGGAAAACAAGGAAAGGCAATGTCAAGCAAAAAATAAAATAAATAAATGGTGCTTACTCCTGACTATGAAACATTCTATTTTCAGTGTGTAAAATGAGTTCCTAGACCAGCTAACCCCAAAACAGCGATGACAGTAGAAAAATCTGAAAAGCTGCAAGGCTTAGTCCACACCAAGTTTAAATGCCACTGCTTTATGAAGACGCAGCTTTCATACTTACGTGTACAGAAAAACCACACTCTTCCAAAAGTAAAACCACAACATCACTTGTGGGAAAAGAAGCCTATGCCTATGACCAGGCATAATGTGCTAATGCAATCAATGGGCCCAAATGAGGCTTTGCTGGAGCACAGTGTGCAAACAGACAATCACTTAATTGGCTACATATCATTTGAACCAAAAATTTCATGTGTAAATATTTTCCTCGTATTTTAAAAATTATGCCATTATTTTTAGTATTCTATTTTGTTTCCAGATTACATTTTTTTCTGGCAATGCCTTGAAACCATGCATATATTACTATAATGTCATATTAAAGCACACTCTAATAAGTTCCATGTGACTTTTCCATCTGTGCTGGTTCTTTTTGTCAACTTGACACAAGTGAGAATCATCTTGGAAGAGCACCCTCAACTAAGAAAAATGCCTCCTTCAGATTAGTGTAGGCAAGTTTGTGAGGCATTTTCTTGATGTGGGAGGGCCCGGTCCATTATGGGTGGTGCCATCCCTGGGCAGGTGTCCTGGGTTGTATAAGAAAGCAGGCTGAGTGAGCCCTAGGGAATACACTAGTAAACAGCTTCCCTTCTCCACAGCATGTTTCAAATCCTGCCTTCTGGTTCCTGCACTGAACGTCTGTTCTATTTCCCTTTGTAAACTGGAAGCTGAAGTAAACCCTCTCCTTGAAGTTAAGAACTCCTTAAGGGTTCTTTGGAAAGTCAGTTGGATGGTTTTATCCTGGGGCAAACAGGTGAAGGAATGTTTAGCTGAAGCAGACACAGGAGAAAGGATGTTCTGCTAAAGCAAGCATGTGAAAGGACATGTGATGAAGGATTCTCATGCACTGGTCCACCGTACATTGTGTAGTTGAGCTGCATTTGTCAAGACTTCATAGAGACAAAATGCACCAACTCCTGGTGGTGTGCGGCAGTTTCTTATTGCTTCTTTAGACTAGAACTGATTGGCAGAGTGATGTCAGTTGAGACAGACACAGGTGCTGATGCAAGACACATGCTGAGGCAAAACCCATGGAGAACATGTGATAGTTGGAGGTTGTATAAAAAGGAATCTATGGACAGTGACAGAGGCTGAACTAGGCTTGCTTATAGAGCTAGCTGTACAAAGCTTGTTGGTCTCACGTCCTTGCAGATCTTTGCTTTGTTAAGAGAAGCACAGCAGAGAACTTCTGGTGTTCCTGTTGGCCCTGGTCCCTCCTGCTGACTCATGCGGAGGCTGAGGCCTGCTGTCTCTGCTGGATAGTGCCACCACTGCAGACTTGTGTTTGCTATCCCCATTCTATGGAACTGAACTGCTGGTGTATCTGTGAGGTGTTTGCGAGTGGATCAAGCTGCCGCTGCTAACCTATGAAGTGAGCTGCCAGTTTCCAGACAACATAGATGGGAGTTGCTCCAAAGAACTTTCTAAACATATCTACTTCCCTGTATCCTTTCTTTTCCACTACCTCTGATGGGTAGTGGGCTACAAGGGAGGTTAAAGCATTTAAGAACCTTCATTTAAAATAGGTTTTGAAAAAAAGTTACAGTTCCTCTCCAAACTGATTTTCATTATCACTGTCACATCAACAGAAAGCAAACTAGGAGACCATTCAAATTACGATTTTACAGAAATTTGATTTTGATTTCACAAAATGTGCTTCAATATATTATATGGTATATTATTTTGTCACTCTAAAGGTTAAAAGAAAAACTAAGTACCCTATTATTTCCCTGAATTTTGTTTTTGAAAGACATGTTAATGGAGCCTTCTGCCCAGCTAGACTGCACATACTTTACCATGGGCTAGCTGGGTGAGTCTGCCTGAGCCTACCTTCTCTCCACTCAGTCCAATGGCCCACCTGACCACCTCTGTTGCACTGCCCCCAAAAGCTAGGCTTCCATCCGGCACCCCCGTCTGCCCACAATCTGCAGGTCCCTTCAACCTTACATCCAACCTCCCTGCTCAGCCAGATCCTGTATATCCTTTGCCACGGCCTGGCCAGGTGAGGGTACCTGATTCTGTCCTCTATGCACTCTCCCTATCTCACAAGTCTACTTCCAAACTCTAGACTTAGACCTGGACACATATCCTTCATGCCAGCCTACCTTCTGGGTCCATCTGATTTTATTCTGCCTAAGCTATATCTAATGTCTGGGCCCAAACTGTCCTGTCCATCCTGTGCTCTGCCTCAACTTGAACTTTCCACAGCAGACACAGAACTAACAGAAGAGGACCACATGCCCATATCTCCTAGCAAAAGTACAAACAAGATGAAAAATCAACCCCTCCCCCCAGCCCACTCTATCAGTCCTATAGAAATGCTTGCCAATGAGAATTACCTAGACAAACCCAGGACACAGAATTTAAGAGAATAATCATAAACCTTTATCAAAAAATTCAGGGAGTTTAAAGAAGACACCAAGAAACAGCTCAAGGAACACAAAGAGACTAAACACCTGAGTGACTCCCACAAAAGCTCACACAAAGTCTGATGGGAATAATGAAGACAGTACAGGATCTGAAAATGAAATTCAACGAAGAAGTCAAAAAACACAGAAGAGGAATCAAACTGAAATAAAGATGGAATTTAAAACCTAATTACACAACTCCAGGGAAACTGTTATAAGGAGGATGAATCAAGCAGAAGACAGAACTCAAGAATAAAGCAGAGGATCTACACAAAACAAGTAAAGAACATGAAACAAATTTTAAAAACACAGGAAAGGAGCATACAAGAGCTGTGGAACACCATAAAAAGACCAAGCCTTCTGACTACAGGCACAGGTAAGAGCAGTCACAGAGCAGAGCTTCAACACAGAAGAAAACTTGCTCAAACTGAGAAAAGACAAACTCACACAGACACAAAAGCACACCAACAAACAAGGCCAGGAAAGGAAAGAAACTCTGCAGCATTAGCCATGGTTAAAAGACACACAGAACAAAGAAGAGTACTTACTGAAAGCTAGAAGAGAAAACACACAGGTCCCACATAAAGGAACACCCTCGGAATAACACCTGATGTCTCAGTGGAGCACTGCATGCCAAGTCCTAAAAAGCCATGGCAGCCAACAAAGAGTCATGCTCCCAGAAATACTATATGCCATATTTGAAGGAGAAAGAAAAAAAAACTTCCTATAATATAATCATCCTAGAAAGTTTACAGCCAACAGATCAAACCTAGAGAAAATACAGGAAGCAATATTTTGGGCTGAAAGGAAGAATGAATATTGCCAAAAAGCTGTAGAAAAAAAAAA
>NW_022196912.1:88226514-88245525 GCF_008632895.1 Mastomys coucha | reverse complement strand
AAAAAAAAAAACCTAATCACTCAAAAACACTAAATACCACTGAGAGCGCAAATACCATCAACATTCAACAACACAATTACTGTAATCAACAAACACCTTTTAATAATAACTTTAAATATAAACAGTGCCAATTCTCCAATCAAAACATACACAGGCAGCTGAATGAATTAAGAAACAATATCCATCTATCTGTGGTCTACAAGAAATTCAGCTTTAAAGACAGGCTCTGGCCTTGAGTGTAAAAATAGACAAAAGTACTTTTAGTCAAACGGGACAAGGAAGTAAACAGGCATGCAATCACAATATCTGACAAAATGACTTTCAAATTGAAAATTTAACAGTAAAGATATAAAAGGATACTTTATTCTAATAAAGAGAACAATTAGCCAAAAAGACATTACTATCCTAAACATATATTTACCAAACTCTGGTGTACCCTACTTCTTAAAAAGTATACTGGTAGAATTAAAGACACAGATTTATATAAATCCATTAACAGTAGATGATTTCAATGCCCTACTTTCTCCAATAGACAAAAAATAAACAGAGAATCATCAGAATTAAACGACATCATACACTAAATGGACTTAATAGGTTAGACAATATTCAAGCTAAACACCAAAGAGTATACATTTTATTCAACAGCATAGAGAAGCTTCTCTAAAATAGGCAACAACTTGGGACACAAAACAAATCTTTATAAGTTTAGAAAAACTGAAATAACCTCTGGTATTCTATCTAACCATAACATATTAAAAAAAAAGTTGACAGCAAAAAAAAAAAACAAAAGCAAAAACAAAAACAAACAAAACTTCAGTAAGTACACATACTCATGGAGATTAAACAATTCATTACTGAATGATGAATAGATCAAAAAAGAAATCAAGAAAAATTAAAAATTTCCTGGAACAAAAACATTGGAAATAGAAATGCAACATAACAAAACCTCTGCTATACAATGAAAATAGCCCTACTAGGGAAATTTATAGCTGTGTCTATATTTAAAAAAAAAACAAGGTATAAATAAATGACTTAATAGTACAATTCAAAAATTTGGAAAAACAAGGACAAACAAAACCACAACCTAGTAGACACCAAGAAATAATAAAAACCAGAACTGAATACATGAAATAGGAAGAAAACAAAAGCCAGAAGCAACAACTCTACGAGCTGGGTCTTCTAGGATAGAAAGAGCGATGATAGACTCTTGGCCCCACTGGGCCAAAGACAGAGAGGACTCCAAGGGACAGAACCAGAAATAAAGAGAGAAACATTTAACAGACAGCAATGAAATGCAGATATTATAGAGGAATATTTTTTAAAAAAATCTATACTCTTTTAAATTGGAAAAGAAATTGACAAATTTCTAGATTCTGCCAAACCACAAAAATTAAGTCAAGAAGCTCTCAACAAGCCTAAGAGACACGTAACAAACGTGGAGACTGAAATGAGGAGATAAAAGCCTCCAACTAAAAAAAAACTAGGGCCAGATGGATTCACAAGAGAATTCTACCAGACTTTCAAAGATCTACAGCTAGTTCCTCTTAAACTATTCAACAAAAGAGAAACAGAAGGAGCAGCCGCAACCTCCTAGGTGCATTACACTAGTCCCCAAGCTAAGTGAAGACAACAAGAAAAGAAAGCCACAGGTCAATATCCCCAGTGAACACACATTCAAAATCCTCAATAAAAACCTGGCAAACAGAATACAGATATACATCAAAAAGATTATTATCAAGTTGGCTTTATCCAGGAGATATAAGGATGATTCCACATACTCAAGTCAATAAATGTAACAAGTCACTTAAACGGATTTAAGACAAAGTCACATGATCATCTCAATAGATGCTGAAAGGGCCTTTGACAACATCCAATACATCTTTATGATAAAAGTCCAAGAGAGAGCAGTAATAGAGGAAAAATATCTTAATAAAAGCTTAATAAAAATATCTTAATAAAATATCTTAATATAAGAAACCCACAGACAACATCATCCAAATAAAACAAGGAAAATATATTTTACTAGAATTTTTCATATAAAGTCTAAATTTTCCCTAACAAAGAGCTCTGGACTGTTTTTTTTTTTTTTTTAGTTAGTTGGGTTTTTTGAAAGATGAGTAGCAGTCCCTGGAATTCTTGAATTCTTGGTTCTTTAAAGACATGATGTCATTTAGCCCAGGCTGGCCTCCAACCCACTCTAACCCACTTATCCACTTACTCTTACACTTCTGATCCTGATGTCTCAGTCTCCTGTCTCAGTCTCCCAGGAGATGTGAGTTGGGAAATACTCTTGTTCTTAAAGTTCACCTTGTTCAAGAAATTAAAGTGCCATGACTTCAGTGAGAGCCTTGGCCTGGGCCTAGTCCTGGCCTTGCGATGGTCCTGAGGGCTTTCTTAGCAGCTCTGCAGCTGAGTCATGTCTTCACTTAATTGCATCAACTGAATTTTTCATTAGCTGACCATTTATTTATTTTATTGGCTTTGGGAAACTGCTACAACCATATTTACAGTAAGAATTTTCTATGCATGTATTTCCTCAGAATGAACAAAGTTCAATTTCTTTAAATGTTATGCTTGCAAGAACCATCCTTGGAGTCAGTACTCATTTTCCCTACAAGATGACATATGATCACTCTCAGAGCAGTCAGAAAATCTGAGATAACTTCATATAGAAAACTGTGAGTTGTATAAATGTAAATTAAAGTGCCTGCTCACTAGAACTTTTTTGACTCATTTTAGTGGAACAAATCAATGTATCCTGCAAACTAAAAAACAGGCATACATTTCATGAGTTTAAGCATCCTGGATATATCTAAACAAGATATTATATCTGTCATCTTTAGTAATTTTAAAACATTAACGTGCCCAATCAACCTTCCTGTCCACTGAAACATCCTGCTACCTGCTGCACTTTTCTGTATGTATTTCACTTTATGGGTCTGAGTGGCAAAATCACAAGACAATTTTCAGTTTAAATCTGAAAACACAAACCCATTGTAAACAATATAATAAACCACTATACTTATTATTATTTCTACAACTACACTGGGGCAAGTAACGAAAAGAATATAACAAATGGGGTCAGAAAGGTGGCTCTGTGTAAAGATGCCTGCCGCTACACTTGACTGGAATCCACAAGGTACAGAGAGGACCAACTCCCAGAAGTTGTCCTCTGACCACACATACAATGCATCATATACACAAGTATGCATATATGTAAGCAATATACTCACACATATCATTTGTATGCCATGCACACAATAGATAGATGTAAAAAAATTAGTTAACCCATGAATAAGAACATGAGTTTTGGTCTAGAAGATGGTTCAGAGTGTAAAAGCACTAATTATAAGCCTGATGATATGCGTTAGATCCCCCAGAACACATATAAAAACCAGATGCAGGGCCTGATGTAGTGATGCATGCCTTTGATCCTATCATTCAGCAGACAGAGGGAGGCAGATCTCTGTTCAAGGACATCTTGGTCTATGTAGCAAGTTTTAAGCCATCCAGGGCTACATAGAGTGATCCTTTCTATGTGTGTGATCCCAGCATTCTGACAGCAAGATGAGGGTTGGACACCCACCTACCCCGCTGGCAAGAATCACCCTTATGTACACATAAGCAGTATAGCATCAGGGACAAGAGGGACTATGTCAACCAGGCAAAAACTTGTCCTAAGACCTGAACAGGTGTGCCATGGCATGGGCACACCCATGATGCCCTTGCACACAATTAATTAATTAATTTTTAAAATGTTATGAACATGGTTTTTAATATCCTTATGTTGAAATCTAATATATTAAAACTGGGTTGGCCACAAACCACAAAAAACTCAAGAAGAAGGAAGACCAAAATGTAGACATGTCATTCCTTCTTAAAAGGGGTAACAAAATACCCACAGAAGGAGTTGCAGAGACTAACTATAGAGCAGAGACTGAAGGAAAGACAAGCCAGCCTGATATAGCTATCTCCTGAGAGGCTCTGACAGTACCTGAATAATACAGATGTAGGGGCTCACAGCCATCCACTGAACTGAGTACAGGGTCCCCAATGAAGGAGTTAGAGAAAGGACCAAAGGAACTGAAGGGTTTGCAGCCCCTTAGGACGAACAACAATATAAACTAACTAGTACCCTCAGAGCTCCCAGGGACTCAACCACCAACCAAGGACTATACATGGTGGGACTGATTGTTCTGGCAGCATGTGTATTGTAGAGGATTGCAAAGTCGATCATCAATGGGAGGAGAGGCCCTTGGCCCTGTGAAGGTTCTGTGCCCTAGTGTAGGGAAATGCCAGGGTCAATAAGTGGGAGTGTGGGGTGGCAGGCATGGGGGGGGAGGCAACAGGGGTTTGTTCTTGGTTTGTTTGTTTGTTTGTTTGTTTGTTTTTTGGAAGGGAAACTGGGAAAGAAGAAATCATATGACATGTAAATAAAGAAAATATCTAACTAAAAAAAAAAAAACTGGGTTGGGCTGGCCATGTAAGAAGATAGTTGGCAAACCGTGTCTGGAATAATTTTGTATTTCTGTAAATAGTAATGTTTACAACAATCAGTGAAGTGTTGGTGGTTACAGTATGGTGATAATTCTATACTGTCTCAACACTGCCTAAAATAGACATGGAGACAGCACACTAAGTAGGGCTTAGCAGGGCTTAAGCAATCCGTAGGGTTTAATATACACAGATTTATTTTTCTGTATAGTATTTCATATCTTTAATTTGCAAAGTAATTACAAAAGCAATTATACACTATAATAGAAAATAATTAAATACAAATATGATTAAACTGCCTTTCTCCATTACCACTGTGTTTTCTAATAAAAGAACTATATATTTAAATAGCTGATAGAACATCCTTGGGTCTTGTTCTAAGAAAGGGAAATTTATGTATGTATGAAGATAACAGAAACATCATGTTTAAGACAGAAAGTGGACTAAGTGTACACGTTAATATTATAGAGATAAAAATTCAAGACTACATTTGGTAATGTTAATTGCAAAAGACTGAAAAATGTTTAATAATGTATGTAGCCTTATTCCTGATTTGTTCTCTTTTTGAAGCTCTTTGCTCAAGGCAGTCATTTTAGACTGTAGTGATTTCCCTGAAATATGCAGAAAAACTATGTGGAAGAGAGAGAACAGGTTCAGAAAGCTCTCAGCCATCTTTCTACTGCTTATGGCTATCAGTAACTCACTCCTATTTAACTAACAAACAAATACAAGACATTGATAAGGTATATGGAAAGATTAGATCATTGGGTTAGCTTTACAAAATATTTTCCTATGTATGTTCTTGTTTGATCTTGCTAAGAATCCAGAAATTAATGAAAAGGATAGAGGAAAATATTTTCAATTACAAGCCGAAAGTCAAAGTTCAAAGATGATTCGTTCAAAATATAGTCACTTCTGATGACAGGGAGAGCTAACAGAATCCTGAGTCAAACTATACATAATGTAATTACAGAACTGTGATTATAGAACATAAATGTAAGACTATGAAAGTGATGAATTAAGGGACCAAAAGGATGAATCAGGGAGTAAAGGCACTTGCGACCAAGCCTAAGGACACGATTTCAGTTTCTGAACCACAGATGATGTGAGGAGAGAGCCGACTCATACATATTATCCTCTGACCTCCATAAATGTGTTGTGGTATGTGTGCAGTGCACACACGCATATACACATACACATGGACATAATAAACTTTTTTTTTTTAGTGTAGAACAGAGTTTATTTAGGGTATGGGGAGGGGAGTTAAGAGGGTAGCAGAGGCAGAGAAAGGCAGAGAGGAGAGAAGTAGAGAAGTAGGGGCTGGCCATGACCACGTGGAGAGAGGGGGAAGGGAGTGGGTGAGAAGGGAAGCAAGGCGGCAAGAGGCAAGGGAGAAAAGTAGGAGTAAGAGCAATAGATAAACTTTTAAAATTTGTTAGTGAATCAAAGAGAAAGAAGATGGAGAATAGCTAGAAAATGGGCATAAAGTTTTAGTTAAACAAAACCAAACCTGTACATCAAACCTGTAGACAACAAAATCTCAGTGCACTCTTAAAAAACTCATCAAACAAGTAAAACACATGCCAAGTGGTCTGTCCAAGATAAAATAGTTTGAAGGGAAGCTAGCCATCTCAGAAAGTTGGTGAGGGTGGCTCCGAGCATCCTCTTAAAGTAACACCAAAAAACCAGGCAAGCAAAGGCTCAGCAATTGTTCTGGCGATGAGTTCTGGTTATAGTGACCGTGTGAAGCTGAGCCAAGAGGGCACGCTAGCTGTCTGCTGTTCCAGGCACCACTGCCTCGTATCTCCCTGGCTTTGCCATTGAGAAACCAAGGTGTGGCCATCTGCAGAGCAGATTACCATCAATAAAGCATGGAAGGTGAGCCTGGGAGAGGGCGTACTTCTCATGAACATGTGGCCCACTCTCTAAGAAACAGCATATGTGAAGTCACAAAACAAGACTGACTTCATAGAAGGCATCTTTCTCAATCACAATGAATAAAGCTAGAAATTAATAAAGGAAAAGTCATGAATATGTGGATGCTTAAAAACATACTCTTGCTGGGGGTAGTGGTGTGCACCTTTAATCCCAGCACTTGGTGGGCAGAGCAGATGGATCTCTATGAGTTTGAGGCCTGCTTGGTCTACAGAGTTAGTTAGACAACCAGGGCTACACAAAGAAACCCTGTCTTGGAAAAAAAAAAAAAAGCCAAGAGAAAGAAAGTAAAAGAAAAGCGATCAACAAAATTGACAAACTTTAAATTGAATTACAATGATCTTAAAATTTCCCTTCTCAGCATATAGCAACAGGAATGAAACATCTGAAATAACTGTATGCATGAGCACATTTACAGCAGTGTTTGTCAAAGTAGTCATCAGTCAAATGCCAATTGATAAAGTAATAGATCAGTAAATTGTGTCATATTCATACCAAGAAATATTATTTGATCTTGAAAAATGGAGTTCTGGGCCTCAAAAATGATGCTACATGAAATGGGAGATACAAAGGGGCACCTACTCTATGATTATATCTACATAAAATATTCAGAACACATGGGTAATCCATAGTGACAGAGACAAGCTGGCTGCCCCTAGGGACTAGGGGACTGTATAGCCCTGTGACTGTAATACAACCAAATGAATTTATACTCTGAAAACTTTGTAAGAGATTGTGAGTGTTTACATGAACTATGTGCACTCATGTGCCTATGGAGGCCAGGAACCCCTGCCTCATGTGCTAGGAACTGAACTCAAATCCTTTGGAAGAGTAGTGAGTGCTCTTAACTGCTGAGCCATCTTTAGCCTCAAATTTTGTTTTTAAATGTGTAATTGTGATACATGAATATCACCCTCCACATATTACTTTAAAAACACAGTGTAAACATATGAGGGATTCAGGATCTTTGCAGCACATTTCAGACTTTAAGGCTGAAAAATGATACATTTAAAAAGTATTATTACAATAAAATAAAACTTCAGGTATTTGCTTAAGAAGCACATTATCTCAGGAAAAAGCACTGTATAGCAGGACAAAATACAAGGCCAGGGTGAGAAAGAACTCAACTGTTATAACTGGCTTAAGCCCAAGATGAAAAGCAAAATAATGTAAGAGTAAAGATATCACTAACTTAAGTCCTGGATTACGAACCAGCTAAGCTCCCAAATGAAATAGTAATTGGAAGGAGATTAATTTGAGAGAGAGAGAAAGAGAGAGAGAGAGAGAGAGAGAGAGAGAGAGAGAGAGAGAGAGAGAGAGAGAGAGAGGTAAAGACACAGAGAAATTCAAAGGGCAGTGTAGTTTTCTCAGCACTGACAAAATCTCTAAATACAGCTAATGGTCACTTAGTATCTTGCTCCTGGACCTGACTCGAACAACACAGCTCCTGGGGGTGCAGAAGGCTCACCATAAGATGTACAAGAATCAGAGAGCAAGAAAGGGTCTAGGGACAAGGGACAAATATATAATCTTCAAAGGGCATGTTCCCAGGAACCTTCTTCCTTCAGCTAGGCACCTGCTCCTAACGTTTCCACCTCCTCCCAAAAGAGTGCCACTGCTAGGGCCCAAGTAGTCAACATAAGGGGAGATTATGGGAGACAATTCCTACTGAAACCATAACAGTTTAATAGGACCTAGGGTGGCAGCAGGGGCATTGCCATGTAGTACAAAGGAAACAATTGCCATTCTGAGAACCCAAAAAGGGAGAGTGATTTGAAGGACTGTCCTAAAAAGAACACTGGGGGACATTCATTTGAAGAGCCGTGTTATCCTGAAAGACATCAGCAGTCTTGTGTGCTTGAAAGAATGTCACTTAATGCCTGAAATTAGACTTTGAATTTTACTTGTGAGTTGAAATGTAATAAAATTTTATTCCTACTTTATATAAAAAGCAATGATTCATAAAACAAAACCCATGAATTAAGATTAAAACCTAAATTAGATATATAACTTTAATGCATTCCATAGTAATTTACAGAAAGTGGCTATATAAAGTCCTACCAATATTGTTCAGTAACAATGCATTGACTAAATTAGAGAGAGGAGGAAAATGGGATTTAAAAGAAATCCTACATATATGCAAACACTAATAGAAAACAACTTTGCCATATTACTAATAAGCAACTCATAAATATAAACTATCAGCCAGCAATAGGAATAGAGTGAGATTATAACATCTTTATAGTCCTCTATGATTTAATATGCTTTTATCATTTAAAACTCGTCCTAGAAAGGAAAATGCCTGTGGTAAGTCCATGTCTCATCTTCTGTACGAAGTAAACTCATATTGGATAAGAAAATCACTTATGACTTTTTATGATAGCTCTAAAGAATAAAACTTCTCATCTTCAAGTGTACTATTAAAGTACAAAGAAATAAGAAGGGCATCTTTAAAAACACTTTTAGCCCAGGCTAGCCCTCTCTGTGAGAGAAGGAAAGATCTTTAACAAGTTACTACTTGAGAAACATGTTTAAAGTTAAACATCCATGGTCAGTAAGTCTATCCGTTGGCTTCAGTTTTGTCACATGCACCTTCAAATGCCCTACCTGCCACTCTCAATAAGAGTAACTTCACACTATTCTCCTGGTTCAACATTATTAGTTAGCTCCCTGTCATCTGGGTAGTAAGATGGCAGTAAACCCTGTGCCCCACAGGACGCAGACATTCCTTAAATCCAAGCCTGGTTTTCCAGCCTTTTTCGAAATGTTCCTCTTATCCCTTGAATAGTTCATGTTCCAACAATAACGCTGCATTTCCTGGAATGTGGCCTACTATTAGGCCAGGCTTCTGAGCTACTACACGCCTCTCTCATGCTGGAACGACTTTCTTTCCTAGCACCTGGCAATGTCTACATGGTTTAGACTACTTCTGGGCACCACCTCTTGTAAAAGCCTCCAGATCTGGGCTCCACTCTCCAAAACAAATACAACATGCTGTGTCTGTACTGCGGCCACTTTCTACAGAGCCTGTGTCTGCATGAGTTACACGTTAAAGTCTAGAGAATAAATAAGCTTTTGGCTGAAAAACCCTTGTCTGCTTGCATCACTGATTTCTACTCTTCCTCAACTTATCTAAGGCTTGCCTCAACTACAAAACAGGAACAAAGTAAGAAAAAGACAGGGAACGCCCCAAAGGACCACAAAAGCAACTAAAATTTTAGGATTGAACAGTGATACTGTTTCCTAGAAAGGGAACACAGGAAGGGATTTCATACTAAGCGACAGAAAGTAAAGCTGCCTACTTCTCATATAAATATTTATCACTCAACAATATGCTCTACTTTTAAAAATTCTATCAGTTTTACAAACAAACAAGAAAACATACCTTTCTGATAAATAAAACCCTTTTAAAAATGTATGTGGATATTTTGCCTGCATCTATTATACCCGTGTACCGTGTGTATGCCTGGTGCCTGTGGAGGTTAGAACAAGGGTGTCAGATCACCTGAACTGCAGTCACAGATGGTTGTAAGCTACCATGTAAGGGTTGGGAATTGAATCCAAGTCTTCAGGAGGAACAGCGAGTGTTCTTAACCACTCTTAGCTATCTTTCCAGACTCCAAAACTCTTTTTAAAAAATCAATTTCAAGTAGACCCTATCATAATTAGAAGACAGATACATTTTTTTTCTAGCAACTCCCCCCTTTCCCTCCCTTCGCCCGCCCCTGTAATCACAGTTGCATATGTAGAAACTAGAGGTCAACAAAGTCAACCTTGGATGTTCTTTAGGAGCCACCCAGATATTTTTTAGAGGCATGGTTTCTCACTGGCCTGACCCTTACAACAGGCAAGGCTAGATAGCTAGTAAATCCCAGCACTTGGGAGGTAGAGGCAGGCGGATTTCTGAGTTCAAGGCCAACCTGGTCTACAGAGTGAGTTCCAGAACAGTCAAGGCTAGACAGAAACCCTGTCTTGAAAAAAACCAAAACCAAACCAAAACAAAACAAAACAAAAGTGTGCCACAGTGTCAGCTTTTTCACAGTGGGGATCAAAGTTGTGTGACAATCACTTTACCAACTAAGCCACCGCCTCAGCCCTAAGCAGTCTATTTTTAAAGTATGTTGAAATTTAAAATGTGTAATAAATAGTGGTTATTGTTAAAAATCACTACCAAAAATAATTCTAGCATCAAACTTACAACTATACTGAGTCATCTATGTTCCTTTAATGACTCAGGGAAATGTATCACCATAAAGAGAATAAACATAATTATTTAACTTAGTCTGGTCATTATAGAGAAAGAGATAGGAAATGCCTACTAAGTTTTATGTTGAGTAAATTTTGCAGGGTTTTGGTTTATTGTCTGGATATGAGACCTTTATTTGCAGCCAAAACTTCATTGCAAACCTGACAGATAGTTTTCCCCTTGATACAACACAAGCTAAACAAGTTTCAAATCAAGATCTGAAACAAATTGTAACAATATAAAGGTTGTTTTCTTATAAATATTTAACTACCATTTTAATTCATAAAGCTGGATGAATTTTTACTAATTTGATACAAATTTATTATATACAAAACTAAAACAAAACCAGCCAACTTAACAAAATCTACCTGAATCAGAAATCCTTAGCATATGAGGTTAGTTATAAAAGGTTTTATTATTGTGAAAGTTATCTCTGCAAGTCTCAGGCACTGGTAAAACCAACCCCATGATAGCTCTACCCAAAAGATGAAATATAGATAAGACTTAGGCAGTCCCGCATGCACACTTGTGCCCACCTGTGTGTGTGTGTGTGTGTGTGTGTGTGTGTGTTGGGGGGGTTAGAATAATGGGGACCTGTATTAGTTACTTTTATACTGCTGTGACAAGACACTATGAGGAAGGCAACTTATAAAAGAAAGGGTTTGTTTGGGCCTATAGTCATCACTAATCCCAGGACTTGAGGGACAGAGGCAGGAGGATTTCTGTAAACTTGATATTAGAGTGAACTCACAGCAATTCCCAGGACAAATTGGGCTACCTTAAGACATTTTGTCTTTAAAAACAAAGGACAAGCAAAGGACAGGACTTTAATGAAATGTGAATAAAAGTTTGTTTTTGTGGTTGGTGTTTTTTTTTTTAGAGTAATAATAATCTTAATGTTAAATGGCAAGGGAGAGAAATAGAGAAGGGTGAAGGAAAGGGAGTGTCAGGGGGGTGGGAGTAGGCATAGTGCCTGCCTGGTTTTGGTATGAAAAATAATTTTCCCGCTGAAGGTATTTGTTTTTTAAAAAGCAGTAAAGCAAAAAACAGAAGTGGAAGATGCAGCTGAATCTATGAAATTAAGAGCAGTCTCTTTGCTGTGAAAACTTAATATGCTTTACTTAATAAATAGTGTGATGGCGTAGTATAATCTAAAAGATAAAGGTTCAGCATGGGGGGTGCAATGCCTTTGATTCCCAAACTTGGGAGCAGAAGCTGATAGATCAATGTGAGTTTCAGGCCAGCCTGGTCTACAGAGTAAGGTCCAGGTCAGCTAAGGCTAGATAGTGAGGCACTGTCTCAACAATAACAAAAGAAACAGTAGTGACTAAAAGCCAATCTCCTGATCATCAAAAAGGAACAACCATCTAAAGGCAACTACTGGGTATCTAAGTGCCCCTTTCCAAAATGAAGCTATGACACTTACAAAGGTATACACCAAATGACTGGAATGGGTTATTTCATACAGACATGACCAGAAATGGCTCTAGTCAACAAGTCCAGATCATAGCAATCTCCATAAATTAATGAAAACAGAAGCAGAAGGATAGAAGGCCACGGAGGTCTTCTCGCACAATAAAATATTTTGTGTCATTGCCTATTCTATTAAAATGGCACATTTATTTTAGGTCAACAACAAGTATAAACAGTGATAACTCACTCAAAACAGTCCCCCATCACAATGTGATACTGAATTGATGTGTCTACTCTACTCATCAATAACCTAACCACTCGAGTCAGAGACTAACTTTTTGATCTCCTAAAAGCAGTGAGTCATAACACAAGATGAAGAAAAACATAGAAGAAACCAGTCATATAGACAGGAAAACTCAAGGCATTTGTACAAAGCAAAAATAAACATATACTGGAGATGAGGGTATTTATAATTAAATATGAAGCCAATGGAAAAGATAATAGTACAGTGTGAAATTTTGAACGATAAAATTGGTAAGAACTACAAATATTCCAGAAACAGCAAAGGGTTAAGCACAAACTATCCGTTGTATCAGGAACACTCAGTTTCTGCGACAACTGAATATAAAACGTAAACAGTATCCTGAGTTCCTAGGAGTAAGTAATGGGTTCACCCTTACATGGGAAGACTGACTTTGGGGTTTGTCACAGCTCCACAATTATAATACTTAATAGACATCTAAGATCGACTTTTTAAAAAGCGCGCGCACACACACACACACAAATATGATGAATCGAATCCTTGAGTTGCACCCAGTGCTGAGAGTGAGCTTTGGGGCATGTGTCTCCCAATCTGCCTATTTTGGTCCAGCCTAGCAGCTGTGGCAAATGGTGGAGGTGCATCAGCAGGATGCAGCAGCTGCATGTGTTCTCTGGCAGCAGACTAAACGCAACGCTTGTCGTGACTGACTGACTGAGAAGGCAGGCCCAAGCAGCTGCACCAGTCATTCAGATGTTTGTTGCACTAGCTCACAAAGACGGTGTCCTGTGGTACATTCTGGAGACTGCTCAACTAAGGGAAGCCTTGTCTCTGTAAAAGGCATCTGAGAGCCATGCTGACAGTCAAGACAAAGCTTGGCATCTTCCTTGCCATGCCTTTCCCTGAAGCCAGCTACTGAGTCCTAAGATGGAGTACTTTAAATCTCTAGTCATCCTCTCAAGCCTGTGCTTAGTGCTTAGACTTCTCTTTCTTGAGCTTTTTTTTTTTTAATTTTTTCTTCCTTTTTTTAAATCTTGGCCTTTCAAACATGTCTTCCATATAGACCATCCTAAAACATAAATCTGACTACCCAACACGTCAGCTTTAAGCTACCCACTCACAAAGTGTATTATTTCAGAGTCTAGATCTAGAAGTAGCAGTGGAATTTCTATTATGATCTAAGACACAATAAGAAGGAAAGCAGACAGTATTATTGTACCCAGGTGACTGATGGGAAACGAGACTCTTTGTGACCTGACCTTAACTCATCTGCGGTGCTCCCTGCTGTGACCCCTGTGCTCCTGACTCCCTCAAAGGCACTACATTCTTTCAAATCTGTCTTCCCCTGACCTCTGAAGTTTTGCACAGCTTTTCTCTAATGAATGGCCCCGTATGCTACTAGCATTCATTCAGCCTTCAACAGGGAGCTGCAGTGTCCGTATTACCATGGTGTCTTCCTTGAGCCACTCCTGTGTTATGCTATTCCATAGACATGACAGATTCTCTCTAGTCCATCACCTGCTGAGACAGGGGAGCTATGGCTGGTAAGTCATAACCCTTGCCTACAACATGTATTTCATGAGGAAGAAGATCTTGGTACTGGACATTATCCATTATACTTACTAATTTCTCCTCAGTTTAAAAAGTTAATCCCCAATCATCTGTGCCTCAGGAGATTCGAGTGGGCCAACAAAGTGGCTCAGAGAGTGAAAGTATTTGCCAGAAAACCTAACATGAGTTATATCCATAGAAGCCACACGATAGACCAGATGTTCTCAAGGTCTGGTCATTACCCTTTGGAGGTCGAATGACTCCTTTTCACAAGGATCAATCACCTAAGACCACTGGAAAACATTTTACATTACAATTCATAACAGTACCAAAATTATATGAAATAGCAACGAGAACGATTTTATGGTTGGGGGGTCACAACACATGACTAAGGGTTGACAGCATTAGGAAGAGAATCACTCAGATAGACAGAATGAATCAACTGCAAGTTGGCATACTTTGTAGCGCGCGCACACACACACACCAAATATCTAGAAAAGAGATAGTGGAGTGAGGTGACATGCTGTAGTAAGTTGGAGTGCAGTGGAATGAAGAAACAAAGCTGGTGACAGACTTGTACCGAGGAAAGCTGAGGATCTGCTGGAAACGGATTAGAAAAGATTAATAATAATAATAATAATAATAATAATAATAATAACAAATTGCTAAAAACCATCTTCAAGAAGGATGATTTCCTAAACAACTTTCACAGAACTGCTTGGCCTTACTACTCGTTTCACGGTAAAGCTAACACTACTTTAATGACCTCTACTTTTTGACCTGGAAAAGTAACTATAGAAATCAATTTTGATTTAGAAAAGCACACTGTATTTTTCTAACTTCTACATGTAAAACTTTGAAGTTTGAAGAAACAAAATGTAGTCTTTTTGGTATTAGAAGGTAGGTGTTTGCTTGTTTGGGGTTGAATATGGGTGTCTCCATTCAAAATACTTAGTTGTTTGATAATTTTTTCAAGTTTCAGATTTTTTTGAAATTTCAAACTTATTTCAAGATTTAATTCTAAATTGACATAAAAATGTAAAATGTTTCCTTATTATTCACATTTTAACTTAGAAATGTCTGGTGCAATGATTCATATGTTTAGTCCCAGCTACTTGGGAGGCTGAGGTAGAATTGTTGAAACCATGAGATAGAGACCAACCCAGACAACAGTATAATCAGATCTTCTCTCATAAAAGGCAAATAAAAAACAAACAACCAAAGCACCTAACATTATAAATTTCTCAGATTTAATATACATTTGAATATTCATTATTACCATTTAAGATAGGCTTAAAGCTAAACATGAAAAGGCACAATTTTGCAGGTCAGGGAGAAGTTCAGAATTCTATCACACAGCCTTGCTGATGTGCACTGAGATTTACTAGGAACAGAAGGTTAAGCACGACTCTACAGGAGTTCAGTGAGGAAAGGAATCCTTTCAAGAAATGGTACAGGACAGCTGGGCATCTGTGGTGGTCTTAATAGGTTTGGCCCCATAGACTTACGTGTTTGGTGTGGCCTTATTAGAGAAAGTGTGTCACTGTAGTGGTAGTGGGGCCGGGGGCTTAGGCTTTGAAGTCAGCCTCCTGGATGCCTTCAGATCAAGAAGTAGAACTCTTGGTTCCTCCAGCACCATGTCTGCCTGCACACTGCCATGCTTCCCCCACTGATAGTGGACTGAACCTCTAAAATGGTAAGCCAGCCCTAATTAAATATTTACCTTTATAAGAGTTACCTTGGTCATGGTGTCTCTTCATAGCAACAAAACCCAAACCAAGAAAGCATTTGTATGGACAAATGATCATCATGAATGTTCGGTTATAATATACACAAGGAATAAGTGTACACGGCCTTCTCAAGATGCTCGGATTAAGAATTAAAACTCTAAAACTTCTAGAGGAAATCATAAGAAATCATATCTTCTAGCTAGGTAGAAGTCTCTTAGATATAATATCAAAAAATACAACACACAGAGAAAAATTATTAAGCCATATTTCAATGAAGCTTACAATATATTAAAGACAAGAGGATGGGGGCTGAGAAGATAAATCAGTTAGTAAAGTCCCTACTGAGCAAGCACAAAGACCTCTGCTCCTCTGGGATAAGCTGTATACACACACACAGCACTTCTGTTGCTATCAATTGATAATATAGCATATTTATCTACTAGCAGAGCTTGTATGCAAACTAAAATGACTCCCACATTATACACAGATCATTTTACTAGTTACCATTTAAATAGAAACTAATTTGTGTATCAGCTCTGTGATCTAGAAACAGATGTATGACAGAACAGATGGAATGCGATCTACCTTCTGCTTCAATGTAAGCGATAGTTGTTAACTTTTTAACTCAATCACCCTTCCTTCCAGTACACAATATCCCCAGTAATGGAAAATATCGATGGCCACATTTAAGAGACCCCCATTCAGATTATTGTTTTCTCTGTATGGTTTTAGTATGTACGTACGTTTTTATGTATGTATGTATGTATGTATCTATCTATCTACCTACCTACCTTTTGATTTAAAAAAGAAAGTTTCTTTGTGTAGCCTTGGCTGTCCTGGAACTCACTCTGTAGACCAAGCTAGCCTCAAACTCAGAGATTTGCCTGCCTCTGCCTCCCAAGTGCTGGGATTAAAGGCATGGGCCACCACTACGGGGCCTTAGTATCTTTTAAAAACATTTATTTTTATTTTTTATGCATATGTGTGGGTAACAGCATGTATGTATGTGTACTATGGGCATACATATGAAGTACCCTATAAGGCCAGAAAGGACACTGGAGTTACAAGTGGGTGTGTGCCATCATCTGAATGCTGGGGATCAAATCTAGGTCTTCTACAAAGGCATCAAGCACTCGTAACTCTGGGGCCATTGCCGCAGCCCTTGAGCAATGGCAGGGACAGAGAGAATGTGTTTTTTTCCTGACTGATTTCGCACTACAGAATAAAGAGTTAATATAGAGATGTCTCTATTTCAAGTGTGCATGAGTTACCAACTCGGTAGATCCTGGACACGAACCTGAAATTATCAACATCAGCCTGTAACAGTGATAATGGCACATACACACTTCACCACAGGCAAATGTCATGCATAGATGAATGGACAAAGAAAATGGAGTTTTACTTAGCCATAAAGAAGAATAAAATCACGTTTATAGGAAATTGGAAAGAACTGAAAAGTCATCATATTAAATGAAAAAAGCCTGATTCAAGAGACGAATGCCGTATGTTTTCTCTCATATGCAAAGTCTAGATTTGAAAGAGGGAACAGGTGAAGGCAATGGGGAGTTGCACAGGATCAAAATATATTGGTTATGTTATAAAAGTAACATGAAGTAATTTACTTATACAATCAATATATTCTAATAAAACCCCATTGAAGGATATTTCTTTCTTAAATTTAAAAACAATTTCTATTTACTTTGTTTATTACAGGTATAAATAGAAAGGAAATTATATCATATTTTAATCTCTATCACAGCTTGCTGCATTCAAACAAAAATACAAACCAACGCAGCACAACTTTTTAATATCTACACACAGCTAGTGCTATGAGTCAGGACGTAAACTCTAGTTGCCATGGATATGTGGCATGCTAACAATGCATATGGTAAATACCTTTAAAGCAAATACATAAAAATAAATTATCATTACAAAGTGTCATTATCATTACAAAGATTAAAATACCGGGTTTTAAGATTACAAAATTTATTTATGTAACAAATTTTCATCATTAAAAACAAAACTAAAGTTACTGAAACCTGTCACAAAATGTATTGGGGCACAGTTTTAATCCCAGTACACAGGAGGCAGAGGCAGTTAGATCTCTATGAATTGGAGGCCAGCCTTGTTTACAGAGTGAGCTCCACTCACTATGTAAAAAGGCCTTGTCTCAAAAACAAACAAACAACAAAAGCTGCTGGAACAAGTTAGGAAAAACACTTGTTTCTCAAACAATTTATTTTATTTTTCAGATTTCTTACTTTTACAGTAAGTAATTATATTCATTAGTGTATAAATGCCAGATATAAAGAATCAGGCTTCATCTAGGCCTTATAAATATATCCTTCAATGCAGGAAGTTCTACCAATAGAACAATGTATACACAAACTTATCCAGAGTCTATTTATAAAGGGAGCAGACAAGCAGCAATCATCAGAAGCAGAGTTCAGGTCCCCGGCCGGCACCAGTGCAGCTGTTTGCTGGGTGTGGTGGCCTGCCTGCAATCCCAGTGCTCAGAAGTAGAGATGGACAATCCCAAGAGTTAAGCCTACTTGGGCTTAATGGGGTCAAATCAGACATCTACCCTCAATAAATAAGGTAAAGAACATTCTGGCAAGACTTCCAGTGTCAATCTTGGACACACACACACCCATGCCTGTGTGTCCAAATATGTGTACATGCACACATACACATATACCACACATATACATGTGAGCAAAATATTTAAATCTTAAAATATTAAAAGCAATGAATAGAAAATGGATAAATGTCTATTAGAAAACTAGACAAAACATGGAGTGCTTTAAACAGTGAACTAGATAAACACATTTAATGATAGAGCAAAAAAGATGGTGAACAACTGACATGGGCATTTTTAATTAAACAGACGTTACATATCAAAATAGGAAAACCTGAATCCAGGTCAGTACTATGTATTTCCTCAAGAAAGGGGAACAGAGACAGAGAATTCTAGATGGCAGTTTACCAAAACTGCGCTAGTGAGGATTACAGTGGTCCCTCATCTGCAGCATCGACGCCATTCACTGTCAGAAGCACATATTCTGGGACTCTGCACAAGTCTGCCTGCATCAGAAACCCTGAAGGTAAAGCTTTCATGGTTGTAAGATATGCGAAAGTTTAAGAGCCACTAATCTAGACTTCTGAAAAAGTGAAATCAGGATCCCTCTGAGATTCTGATGAAATCCATGAGCCTTCTAGAAAAGCATACATCTGGACAAATGCACTGCTTTACACACAAGCATGGAGTAGAAGGTATCTGCCGTGCTGCAGCCCCATGGCCAAGTGGACTTCACTGAGCTCTCAGACACCTCACCTATGACAACCATCTATGGCACAGAAATCGCCAAACTTAAAGTACCAAA
>NW_022196912.1:88219393-88226495 GCF_008632895.1 Mastomys coucha | reverse complement strand
AAAAAAAAAAAAAAAAAAAAAAATGAAGACTAAGCTTTGAAGCAAGCCCTTGCTTAGATTCCAAGACTGACAAAATCTATGGGGCTTAACTTCCCAAATTTGTGAACTTCACATTTTACAGGTTGGACTAGTGGCCTTTCCCACTGAGAGTCTAATGTGATCATTACTGCATTTGGAAAGCAATCTTTCTGGCCTCAAGAGTAACCCACTTAGAGAGTTTTGTTCTTTTTAAACTCGCTGTTTTTCTCAGTGTGGCACATGACTCATATCCTAACCATGCACTTATAAGCAGATCCTTCATTTCCTTATATTTTATACAAAGAACTAAGAGCAAATCATACGGACTTAAAATTACAGCATCATAACAAAAGAATAGTCTAAAACCAAAATGTTGATTAGAGCATCTATAATTGTCAAACTTTTATTTTTCCACAACAATTTTACATTTCCATGTGAATATATATGTATGTGTGTGAATACACACACATACTCTAAGATAATGAATCGAACTACATTAAAATCTTAATGTTAACCAAAGAAAAACATTCCATTTCTTAAAAATCCACTGTGTGCACACCTGCTAGCCTCCTATCAATTTAAGCAGGAAACCATTTCTCCTCTACATCATGAGCAATAGAAAAGTACTTATTAAAACATTAATCACAGTCCATTATATTCTGACTCACTGCCAAAAGTTCCCATTACATCACTGAAAATATCTATTAACCAAAACCTGCTTTTGACAAGTTACAGAAGTGTCCTGTTTAGAACTCAGTAATGTAAAAGTCAGTTTAAAAAGAACAGTCACAAAATTGATTTTGCAGTGGCAGCAAAAATAATTAATTTTTTCCGACATTTATTACTACAGAGTTGACTTAGCTAGTGTTTCTAATGTAAAATTATTCAAAAATATTTTAAACTTTACCTATTACTAGACACATTTGCCATGAAAATATTAAATACCAATGACTAAAATGTGAAATTAAATCCCTTTAAACTGTGCTGAATATAGCAATCTAAATAAAACTATGTTCACTTGTGTTAATATGGGTCTTGTTTAGAGCCACATTTCACAGGAAATTGTCCCAAATGAAAACCATCCCTCTTTTCTACTCCCACTCTTTAGGATTTATGTTTTTACATTTAAAACTAGTTATATAGCATTCCCCCACCCTTGCCCCAAAAGTGGTACCGTCAAGTCAGAATAGTTCCTACTTTCAGGATTTAGGACTCTTGCAGAAATGTCTAGTCTGCATTTCTCTGGTTGCTTGTTTGGGAAGTGGTGACGTTGGCTTTGCAGCCTAAGGCAAAGCTGACCCCAAACCAGGAGGAAAGCATAAAATGCTTAATTAATAAAGTGCAGAGCAAAACCAAAGGGTTTGTGGGCAACTGTTACCCAGGACAGAAACCAGTTATAGCAAATGATTTCACATATTCAGGGCAAGGGGCTCAATATTGAAATCATAGGTTATTTTTTCCTCCTACTTACTCATATCTCAAAGTTTTTCAATAATGACTATACATTTCCTTCAATGGGAAGGAAAAAAAAAAACACTGAACTTATTTCAACATCTTATGATTACAAGAGAACTACAAAAAGCTTACTTGTCCTGAAACATTGCACTCACTGCTTCTTTCAAGCCCATACTTTCATAACATCTATTTCCAAAAATATGAGTGACAATTCCCCATAGCTCATACAAAATTCATAATTTCTAGTGTTTCCATTTATGTTTTTATTAATGTTTCTTGCATTTCCTTTACTTAGAAAAGTCATGGTAGAAGGATTTACAGAAATTAAAAAATGAATTATATCTTAGTTAATAAGGAGACAGAAAAGAAACAGACCAAGTTGAAAATCACAGACCATGATACACATAAATTCCCTGAGTACTTTAGTCAAGAGCCTGTGTGTTTTATATTTGAAAGGTTAAAAGCATCACCAAATGACACATATCTAATCACCTCCCACCAACTCAATCTCCAGGCTCCTTGTTTAGTTTTCTTTAGTCTCCTTAAAAGGAAATGCATTTCTACATGCCTAATTTTAAAAAGATTCTTTATCCTTGAAGTGTTTCTTAAAACACTATGAATATTTCAAGATACAGAAAAAATGGACAACTAAATCCCAGTTTGTGATCCTAATCTTTCAATTAGGAAATGAAGATTTAATGAATGATTGTACACTCTGTTGTCAATTTAACCTAGTAACAGAATTCAAAGAAGACTCAGTTTATGACTGCAACTTCTGTTTTTTCTCTCTTTATAAACATACAATGCATTAAACAACAGTATGATGAAGGGATGCCAATGGTCACTACATCCCACAATCTGAACTGATGGTAACCAAAATGTAACAGAAACATACACAAGTATTTAGTGACCAAAAATACTTAAATAAATTAATCAACTAATAAAGGCAAAACCTAGGATAGGAAAATAAGTGATGGGTAAAGTGTTGTGCAAGCACAAAGACCTGAGCTGAGACTGCCAGCATTCATGTACAAGATGGTGCACACCCACCACTTGGGAGGCAGAGTCAGGAAGATACATGGAACAAACTAGTTAAGCTCAATCAGTGAGTTCCAGGTTTGGTGAGAGACTGCCTCAAGGGATAAGGTGGAGAATCACTGAGGAAGACAGACTAACCTCTGGCCTCCACACAGAGACATGAGCACACAACAACAATGCATATGCACACATAATTTCAAGTAATTAATATAGGCACTGTACCACCAAGAAATCAGAGAATGACTCCCCACTCCTGAAGCTTGGGAGGAGGAGGTGAGATGTCACAGTAGATAAAATCCTCAGCCTGCTGATCAAGGTTGACACCAAATATAATGATGTCCTATTGAAAATATACAATGCCCCTGCCCCACCTTTGGTCTTCCTTGAAACAGGGTTTGAAAATGTAGCTCTGGCTGTCCTGGAACTACAGAGATCTGTCTGCATCTGCCTCCCAAGTGCTAGGATTAAAGGTGTGTGCCTCAACACCCATATAACTCTGTGTGTGTGTGTGTGTGTGTGTGTGTGTGTGTGTGTGTGTGTATGTATATGCATACATATTTTTTTATGTGAGAAAAATGGTAACTGATTTCCATGGTATGCCTCATGAGCATGTATAACTCTGATCTCATTATGAAGGGTAAAGCAGATAAATGGACATTCTGCAAAATATAGGCATGATATACTGCAGATAGTCAAGGTCATTAGGCATATGTAACCTCTAAAACATTGTCAAAGCCAAGAAGATCCCATGAGAAAGGCTACTAAATGTATTGCAAGATCCTCGAAAAGAACTTGGATCAGAAAAAATATTAGGTAAAACTGAGGAAATCTAAAGGAAGTAGAAATTTTAGTTAACAAAATAAATCAATAGTGGTTAAGTCTAACAAATATACTATGCCAATGTTAGCTGTTAGTGGGAAATGATGTAGGCTATGTGTATAAAATAGTGTCAGCTATGTGTATGTTCTCTATACTAACTTTATAAATCCAAAGCTGCTCTAATGTAATCACTCTGGGGAGGTGGGAAGAGTCAGTCTCAGGTTTTGGCCTAAGATAGCATCCTACTCACTATATGCTAATTCCTTCTGTCTCTGCCTCCTGGGGTATCAGACGTGAATGACCACACCTGTAAAAGGCCTGTGTTTGTTGTTTAATTCTAGCAGACTTTTTGTAGTAATTTGCATAACGATATGAAGAAGCTGAACAAACAAAACCTACCCACCCCAAATAGAGGACTGATGTCCACATTCAGACATACTATAAAACCAAAGTATTCAGTTCACCATAATTCCAATATCATCAGCAAATAAAGCACTACATCAAAGACACACACGTGTGTAGTCAGTTCACTGCTCATTACAGCACAGATGTGCTTCAGGGAGAAAAGTGCTTCCGTTCAACCATACACATCTACTCAATATCCTTATGTCACTAAAAGAAACCAGAGGATAACTCTCACCAATAAAAAATGAACTGCAAAGGAATCACAGACCTAAATGAATGATGTTACATCCAAGACAACAATAAAGTGTCTAAAGGAAAACATGAGAGAAATTAATTTGACTTTGATTCAGGGAAAAATTTCATAGACAGAACACCTAAAAGCATAAGCCATAAAAGGAAAAATAAAACTGGGGGAAAATGGACTCAATCAAAATGAAAACTCATACTGTTTTAAAGAACACTTAGGAATTGAAAGGATGAGCTATAGGCTGGGAAGGTACATTTGCCAATCATATCAGGCATATTAAATGTACAATAAACCAAGAAAAAAACCACCCAACAACAAAATGAACAAAAGATCTAAGCAAACACTTCATCAGAGAAAAAACAAACAAAAAATAAGAAAAGCAGCAAAGCAAATGAAGAGATTTTCAGTGTTGCCAATCACTAGAGAAGCACACTTTTAAACACAATACCATCAACCACCTATTAAAATAGCTAAAATTTTGAAAAGATTGACTGCAACAAGTGTCAACAAATGAGGTCACTGGACCTGGGAGACTCTAAAGGAGAGAATGAACATAAAATGATGTAACCCCTTTGAAAACAGCTGTGAGTTTCTTAAGAACTTAAATAAATAGCTATAAATGACAAAATCTTCTACTCTTAGGTATTCACTCCAAAGTAAAGAAAGCAAATATGCATATTCTGACAAAAATTTCTATGAGACTTATTTAAAATTTGGAAACAACTCAAATACCCAGCAGGTAAGTAGACAAGCTGTGGTCTATACAAACAATGGGAAGCTACTTTGCAATAAAAACTAATGAGTCACTGATATATACTAAAGCATGGATGTACTAAGTACACTATACTCAAACAAGTCAGACGAAAACAAAAGCATCTACTATTTACTTTATCTATACAATGCTAGAAGGTGTAAATGAATGTATAATTCAGAAAGCATAGTAGTGGGTTTCCTGGTGGGGAACTGAGAGGTCAGAAGGAAAAAAACTCAAAAGTTATGGCAGGAAACTTTTCAAGTCTACAGTTAGGCTTGTTACCTTGGTTATGCTTACAAAAGCTCACCATCCCTATCCTTTAATCATGTGGGTAGAGATATGTTACATTGTGTTATGTAAAGCTACTCAAAGCTGTTTCAAAGAAAATCAAATTCATTCTATCTTGAACTCACGTGTAGGTCAGTCGAGTGGATCTTTTCATTTACATAAGGAAACATTATGAAGTCCTTGTGACTTGATTTTTACTATAGATTGAACATGCTTTATTATCTTAGAAATTACTTCAATTATTTCCCACAATGCTAAGACAAAAAGAAGACAAAACAATAAGGATCACAATGTGATGGATTCACTTGAAAGATGGCGCAATGGTTAAATGCATCACAACAATTATACGTTTCCTGTTTCCTGAAAAAATTGTAGCCCAGTTATGCACAACTGCACTAAGATGGTATAAGTACATTAAAGCACACTACCTTCAGTCTCAGTTAAACTTTCAAAAAGTACACTTAGTTCAGAATCTTGTTCTCAGCTCACGATGGCAGAGACGAACAATGGCAAGGAAGACGGTTCACTAGTAATAAGTAAGCCACACACACAAAGGGGTGAGGGGAGTCTGTGCAGCTATAGTTCTGAGAATAACAAGAATCATGTAAGCTAACACCCCAGATAGACCCAGGTGAATCTTCTCAAGCTAAAAATGCAGTGAATTACTAATAATGTGTGTTATATGCATGCCTATGCAAGTGTTTATGGAGGCATACAACTGTATGTGCATGTGTGGAGGTCAGAGGTCAACACTAGGACCCTTGCTCTACCATTCACCACCATATTTTTTTCCAGGAAAGGCAAATTTCTATTTCAACATATCAGTGTGTACACTCTTATAAAAGGGCAACACACAGTATTTTGCTATCACAACACTGTTTTAGGTCACTGTGGTAATAAAATCGTAACAGCTTTAAGCTTCGATTCAGGTAATAGATATGAGTTTATACTGCACATAGATAGATAATAGATTGATAGACTGACATACACCCATACATTTTACTCGTCCAATTGCTTTACCAAGTTATTTATAAAAAACAAAACCCATTTTGATTATAAAAGAATGCTAGAATATCTGTTTAGCTACTGTAGCTATGAAGTGAGCCTCCCTTCCTTAGGGTAGTTGTGATCTATTAAGTCATTATAGCATTTCTTGACATACAAACGTTCGATTCTGTACTGTTGAAGTATTTATCAAATATTCCTTCTTTTTATTTTATTTGCTATTTAAAACAATTTTTAGCCAGGCAGTGGTGGCACATGCCTTTAATCCCAGCACTTAGGAGGCAAAGGCTGGTGGATTTCTGAGTTCAAGGTCAGCTTGGTCTACAGAGTGAGTTCTAGGACAGCCAAGGAAACACAGAGAAATCCTGTCTCAAAAAAACACAAAAACAAAAACAAAAAAACAAAAAAAACAAACAAAAGGCAAAAAAAAAAAAACCCAAAAATTTTAATTTAAATATATTTTGATCAAATTCTTCTCCTCGCCCAAGTTCTTCCAGGTCCTCTCCCCCTCCCTATCTACCCAACTTAAGTTCTTTCTCAAAAAATGAACAAGAACACAATACTACAAAACCCCCCAAAATGAAGAAAAGAAATTAAAACATCCCTACTAAACCAAAACAACAAACAAAACCAACCAACCACTCAACAACAGCAACAAAAGCCCACACTGTACCAAATAAAAGGACACACAAAAAACTGTCTCCAAGTTACTTTTTGAGAAAAGGTCTCTCAATGAACCTGGAACTCACTGCTTGGTGAGACTGCCTGCCCAGTGACCACCACAATCCAGGATGGATATTATTCCACAATAATTGGGGACAAGGAGGGCAACCATATATCCTGTTAGAGGACTATATGTCAACATTTACTATAAGAACTTGATACCATTTCTAGGTTCTATAAGCAAGTGTATATACATGCAGAATTCTGGAATAAAGAAAACCATATAAGAATGAACAATTAGCTGGGCGGTGGTGGCTCACGCCTTTAATCCCAGCACTTGGAGGGCAGAGGCAGGTGGATTTCTGAGTTCGAGGCCAGCCTAGTCTACAGAGTGAGTTCCAGGACAGCCA
>NW_022196912.1:88210907-88219283 GCF_008632895.1 Mastomys coucha | reverse complement strand
AAAAAAGAACAATTAATTGGATTGATCCTTTTAACTGATGCTCATAAATCTAAAAAATGAGTCTCTTATAATTATAGAAAAGATGGCAATCATCTCTTGAGACATATTAAAAGCAATTTATAATTTACAATGTACCAAATCACAAAAAAGTAAAAGATATCACAAAAGGAGTAAAAGATAATAGTAAAAGCTAGACATTATAATTTGTATATTTAGAATTCTGGTTTCATACCACATCTTGACACAGAAATGCAAAAAAAGCCAGGTATAATAAAAACCTCAAAATTGTTAAAATAAATCTGAAATCTAGACTTAGCCTACACGATACAATATTCATTTTCCCATCCACTGCCACTGTTCCCAGGTCTGAAGACTCAGTGAGTTCTATCAGGAGCACTCTGGTTCCTCTTGCAGACAGTTCATGTATCCACCATGAGATGAGCCAATTCCCAGAACAGACTCCATCTTAAATACCACTATATTCTATTTGGTCTTTTTGTCACTTAGAGAACTCTGGCTAAACTAGCAGATTTGAGAATGTATTTTTATTGTTATTTTAGACAAGAATATTAAGAGGCATTTTCTTCTGTTTTGTTCCCTGGTATTTTCTTGGCACCCAAAAGTATAACTGCCCTACAGTAAATATACCATAAAGACCTGCTGAGTGATAGGCAAACTAGAAACAAAACAATGCTATTACTAAAAATTCAGTTTCTCAAAACCCTGAAAAGACTAGAAAGTTTCATTTTTCAATGGAGACAATCTTATATACGGTCTATAGGGTCTAACAAATTTTATAGCAATTTGGGAAAGAATAAATAACCAAGTTCCAACAGTAAACTGAACTTGCTCCTTTGGAATCCTATTTAAAAAAATAAAACCAACTGTATATCACTGTGATAATTTATTGTATTTGAAGCTGCTTTTCTGAGATTAATTTTAGAATATATCTCATTACATATTTTAATTAGCATTATGATTTAATATTGTTAAAGTCTTAACTACAAAACTATGACTCTGAGACAGACTGCATAATTACATTTCCTCAGCGACCTTGCAGTCTCGTGAGCATTTACTCTAGACTAAACAGCTTCATTCAGCTGCCCTGTGTCTGACTGTTGATGAAAGACGCTTGTTTGACAACTGCTTCAAGCGGAAACATATTTTTCCATGATTGCATAAAAAGAGACTTAAAGCATACCAGACTACAGCCAGAGCAGCAGCTAAAGCACAAAGTTCACACTGATTTCTAAGTTGACATTTAATTCAAATACCAACAAAAACAGATATGAGTGAGTGAAACAGGAGAGAGAGGGAGAGAGAGAGAGCCCAAGCTAGCTTAGAAATACTTCAACAATTATAACCAAGTATAATATAGATTATGTTAATACATATAAAAACTGTAATTTGTGATGTTTGTGTCTGCCTGGGGTTTTTCTTTGCTTTTAGATGCAAAACTCTGTAAAACTACTATATTAACTGAAATGAGTAGTGTGAGAAGTAAACTTAAAACACTGTTTGTTTGTTGTTGAGCAAGCAAGTCACATATTACTTTCAACAGGCAAAGCCCTTGTCCAAAGTATACATAGTATGTCACACTCTCCCTTGCAGAATTTCAAATATAATCAATAGTTAAAATTCTTTTTTTCTAGGAAAAACCACAACCACAGTGACAGCAGGCAATACAGTCAATGTTGTGACTGTGGTCCTGGCTGTGTATGATATGTACTTGTCAAAACTCATGCAAACATACGTGTAAAGCAGGAATGTGTAAATTGTTCTTTAATGAAGCTGCTAAATAACATCTTATTTTAAGTGATAGTGCTTTAAGGCATTTTAGACTACTATCAATTATTTCATTAACAGAAACCTGAACTAATCCATTTAAAACAAATTTAAGAACTGAGATTCAGCCTTTTATATATACTACTTTAAACAACTATCTAGAAAAATAAAGGAAGCAGGTATGCACGCACATGTATGTGAACACATAATGATAATAAAATGTTTTGTAAGAAGATGTATACACAGCCACTAAATACTTGAAAAGATACTCAACATTACTAGTCACCTAGGAAATGCCCACTGCTCGACTACAATCAGTGCCCATCTAAATTAATTCAATTACCATTTAAACAAAGTGTTTGTAGAACTAAGGAAAAACGGAACACTGGTACTCTATTCCTACTTAGGGAAAAACAACTCAGCTTTGTTGGAGAACAGTGTGGAGGTTCCTCATACAAAAACTAAAAACTGAACTATCCAGTGACCTGAAACCTTACTTCGGATCTCTATCTAAAATCAGTAAAAGCAAGCCCGTTTGTGAATACCCTATTGGAAAACCCAGCCCCACAGCCACACTATTTGTTTTAACCAAGAGATAGACACCACTCATATGTCCACAGAGAGATGGAGGAATAAAAGTGGTATGAACATACTGCATGCCGTTATTTAACCTGAAATGGCCTGATATACTCTTCAACAGGACACACATCTGAGGATATAATGCTGTGATATGAGCTTAGTTCTACTGCCTAGTTTACAACATTCACTAAAGAGAGGTCCTATGTAATTCCATTTTATGAGATATCTAGAGTTGTCAGATCTAGGAGACAAAAAGGCACTGGGAAGAAGGGGTATTAAGGAGTCATGTCTAACACAGTTTCAGCATTACAAAACAAAAAGTTCTAGAGATAATGAGTGTAGATGATTGGTTACACAGCAATATGAAATAACTTAATAACACTAAATTGTCCAGCCAATTTCTTAAGACAGCCTACTGTGTATGTCTGTTACCTCACCTAAGAAACAGGTCCTTTAAAGGGTCTAACATCTGAAACCAGAGGTGGAGGAGAAAAACAGAACATAAGGAAGAAGAAACACATGAAGAGATACTAGTTAAGGTCATTGCAAAATAAGAACAACAGAATGTAGATCAAACAAACTCAAACTCTTAACATTTAATAAAATTCAATGTTTTCAATTGAGTTCTTCACACTATGTACATTGTAAGTGCTCAGTAGAAAGTGACCAGTGGTAACCACACGGGACAGCATAGACCTACAGCATTTATAGCATTTTAGAAATTTCTATTGCCTAGTTAACAATATTTAAACTTTTACATTTACATTCCATTTTGTTTATTAATCTCATGTGCATGTGTGTGTACATGAATGTATGTACATACACCTCTTGTGTTCAGTACCTAGACACCAGCTTTACAGGTGTGTGGCTCACAATCCAATGTGGGCACTGGGAACCAAACAAGGGTCCTCTGCAAGAGCTACAAGTGCTCTAACTGCTGAGCCATCTCTTTAGGCCGCACATTATTTAATACATGATATAATTAAGATTATTTCTATTGTCAGGCTATTGTCTATTTTTTCTATTTCTTATTTATTTCCTTTTCCTACCTTTTATTAAGCATTTTCTCTTTCCATTTTCATGGGGGCACATGATGTGTGTGTATATGTATGTATGTATATATATATGTGTGTGTATGTGTGTATGTGTGAATGTTTGCATGTGGGTATTCATATATGTGGAGGTCAAATGTTGATGTTAAAAATTATCCACTATCATTCCTCCACTGTATTCAGTAGTAGGGTCTCTCATTATGAGATCAGCTCCAGAGCTTGCCAATATAGCTAGTCCCATTAGTCAGCTTGCTCAGGGATCCCTTATCTCTACCAGCTGAGACTAGAATTTCAAATGGGTTACCACACCCACCTGCATTTATGAGGTGTCCAAGAGTCCTAACTCTAGACTTCATGCACAGGAAGCAAGCTCTTTAACTGTTGAGCCATCTTCTTTGTCCGAATTACAATTCCTATGAACTTATTGTTTACTTTGGTTAGGTTGAATAGCTACTTATTCCTGTGACAATAGTGAACTTTCTTCTCCATCCTGTCCTTTACTCTGAGGCCAATCAATGGCTCAGAGGCTAACAAGCTAAATTCAAACCCATGTGGTAGAAGAAGAGAACTGACACCCCGACACACACCTCCACATGAGCCCCATGGTACCATGGTACACGGTATTTTCTCTCTCTCTCTCCTTCCCCCCCTTTCTCTCCCCCTCCCTCCCTCTTTCCCTCTCTCTCTCTCCCCCCCTCCTCTCTCTCAACCTCTCTCTCAATAAATAAATATTTTTAACCCAAACTACTTTAATTTTCCATGTAATAAACCCAAAAATGCACTTCTATTATTTATGATCATTTCCATGATCTCATAAATGTAGTTTTTATAACAAATTTATAAGAAAATGTAAAGCTCTTTAACAGAGGAGGGACTGTTTTAAATACTTAATCTTTCCTGACTTTAAAGGTTCTATGAAGAGATTAAAATGATAGTTCTGGCTGTTGGTAATTCAGCCAAAGTTTTCTAAACCAATGTCTATGCTACATGTAACTTTTCTATGTCATAAAATATAATATTCTAGGGGCTAGAAGGATAATTTCTCAGTGAGTGAAGTGCTTGCCATACACACATGGGTATCTGAGTGCAATCACTAAAACCAATGCAAAAGTCCAGAGGTGCTACAGGCTAGTAATCCCACTGCAGAGGTGATGCAGGTTAGTCTGATCAGTGATGCCCAGGTCCCAGTGAGCTATCCTATCTCAAAAGACAAAGTTGATGGCTTCTGAAGAATAGCACCACTCTATATACACATGAACACACATGTGTATATGCAGCTGCACACACACATGCGCAGACACACTCCTCTAAAAATGCATGTATACCTTATGTCCTCATGCTGTAAAACATGTAGCATACAGGAAAGTATAAATAAATTTGCTGTCTCAAGGGATATTTTAGAGTTCTATTTTTTTTTGTTGGCTTCATATTTAGAGGTCATAAGACTTTAAGAGAATACAGAGGCTCCCATTCCTTAAGAGGCTCCCAATAGAGGATGTGATGGTTTGTGTTTGCTTGGCCCAGGGAATGACACTATTTGGAGGTGTGGCCTTGTTGGAGTAGGTGTGGTTTTGTTAGAGTAGGTGTGTCACTGTGGGTGTGGGCTTTAATACCCTAGACCTAGCTGCCAAAATCAGTATTCTGCTAGCAGCCTTCAGATGAAGACACAGAACTCTCAGCTCCTTCTGCACTATGCCTGCCTGGATGCTGCCCTGCTCTCACCTTGATGATAATGGACTGAACCTCTGAACCTGTAAGACAGCCCCAGTTAAATGTTGTCCTTTATAAGACTTGCCTTGGTCATGGTGTCTCTTTACAACAGTAAAACCTTAACTAAAACAGTGGATAATCAAATAATACGCCATTTTCACTTTAGGTCTACCTTAGAACCTCAATAATTATATGTAGAATATTATACAACATCTTCAAGGTGTTGGTTTTAACTTGAGGACACATGTAGGTTTTATTATATGTTTGCTATTTCTTATTTCTACTATAGTCTTTAATTTTAATTACTTGGCCTCATTTTATACATTGTTTGTATTTCATATTCTTTTGTTAAGAAAAACAATTTCTGAACCAGCCCATATTCAATAGTTTACACTGAAAAGGACAAACAAAAAAATGATTATCTTCATTCAGCATCATCTGTGTCTGGCCTTCTAAAGAGTATATACATATATACTTCATTTGCGCCCATGACAGACTATCATTATCGCTTACAAATGCCATGATCTCAAGTTCATTTCGCAAAAGGAAACATACACTACAACTGCTAGCCACTGTCCAGTCTTACATTATACCTACTGAAAACATGTTTCATAGCTCAGTTCACAAAAGTCTAGTTTCAACATAGATAGAAGACAGTGACTAAATCTATTATTTTTTATAGAAAGGTACTGAATCCCTATTTTCACTGGCTTATTATTTACAAAGGTAATTAATCTTTGATTCAAAGAAGCAAGTGGTAAGCTAAAATGGCCACTTCAAATATGTCTGCCAAAGACAGCCTAAGAAAGAGAATGCCTGCATTACAGTCCTGATCTCAAGAACCTAGTGAAGACACTGAAAAGTCAATATATTGAATAAAACTTAACTTAGAATAAGCATTACTTAAATTTACAAAACAGGATTAAGTTCTATAAATAAAACCCTAAAAACCAGGAAAGAGCTTCCAAGGCTTACCCAAGTCTTCCTAACAACTCTTGCTCAGGGACTTGGGGTCCACAGGTCTCTATCTGCAGGGGCTGGTATTCATAGAGAGCTTCTTCCAGCTTTTGGATTGGTGCTAATGAAATCTGTTGACCCTATAAGAGAAATAAAGTACATTTTAATAATATTTTCATATTGCTATTTGTAGTAATTTTAGAGATGACTAGAGAGATGGCTTAGCGGTGCCAATGACCGCTCTTGTGGAAGGTAGTTCAGATCCCGGTGATGGGCAGCTCACAACTACCTGTAGCCCAAGTTCCCGAGGATTCAGCACCCTTTGCTGGTCTCTGGAGACAGAGCACTCACAGGTATTCCCACACACTAATACATACATACATGGACAAATAATTAAAAATGTAAAATAAAGTCTTTTAAAAACTAAAAAAAATTAGCTATTAGTGTTATTAATCTATGAGTATAATGGATTACCATCATAAAACACATTCTATAATTGAGATAATTTAATGAAAGAACATGAAATCCACCATTAAATATAAATTTTGCTTTAATCAGTATTATTGTTTATTATCAATAGAACTGAGCAAGATAGAAGTACAGTCCAGCCTTATATTTTCCTTCTTTCTTTTTCTTTCTTTCTTTCTTTCTTTCTTTCTTTCTTTCTTTCTTTCTTTCTTTCTCTCTTTATGCGTGAATCAAATTGCAGAGTATTTATTGTATAGAAAATACCCCAATTTTACAAAAATATACATACATATGTGAATGGCATATATCCTCTTGAGAAAAAAAATGTAGAAGGGTCACAACAAACTTACAAGATTTAGTTCTGGAGTACACACTAAGACCTTGCTTTCCCATACATATTTTTAACACTGTTGGAATTTTTGTTGTTTTGAGCTAGAGTCTCATGGGGTCTGGGCTGTTCTGGAACTTTTCATTGTTCTGCCTCCCAAGTGCTGGGATTTTAGACATCTCTACAGGATCCAACAAATTTTTTTTTTTTTTTGATGTATGAGTCTTTTATTTATTTATTTATTTATTTATTTAAAAAGTTACATGATTTCAATTTATCTGAATTTGTTAACATTTAAAAACATTTTAAGTAAATAGAATTAAATCACATTCTTGTTTTCCTTTTGTACCCCAACTCCTCCCAGAGACCTCCTTCAATGCCTATAATATCTTTTTTTGTCATATTCTTTAAAATTTATAAAATTTTATATCAAGAAAAAGAAGTATTATAAAAGTTGTTTGATATAAAACAACAATCAATCTAACAGTCTTATGTAGATGCTTGTCTATGGCAATACTGAAAATACATTTTTCTCAATATAAATTTTAAATAACTCCAAACATATTAACTGTATATTTCAAAATAATACATCACTACTAATATTTCCTTAAATGAACACAAATATACAAAGTGTTTTTGTTTGTTTGTTTACATTTAGCATAGCTTAAAATCTTGGCTCTTACTGTGGTAACTTGATACAAGAGTTACAAACGTCAAGCAAAGCATTCAGTCTTACTCTTTGTTGTTCCCTTACAAACCCTATCCCAATTTAATTGTCTACATTTCCTTTGGGTATATAAATACTTTTAAAATATGTAAGCAGTTCTAAAAACCATAATAGAGTGTAAAAACATGAAATAAACAATAATATTAATAGAGAGGCTGAGATAAGAGAAGCAAGATCTCAAGACCATTATGTTGTACACAGCAAGACATTGTCACAAACAAACAAGCTGAAAGTGCATATGGATTGTATAATAGTGGGACCATTTCTCCAATCACTAAATTAGAGAGACCATTGGATGACAGTCAACAAATTTCTAATTCCTCATATTTTTAGATTTCAATTGATTAAGTTATGTTGGTAATATTAATTTTCATATTAAGATATTTTTAAAAAGTAATTTTTACTTCCTGTTGGTTTTGTTGTAAGAGGTGGAATTAGGTTTGTGTGGATTTGTTGAAAGATTTTCTTGCTTCTTCTAGGGTGTAGTTTTGCTCCTTATGTTGATGTTTTCCATCTATTATCCTTTGTAGGGCTGGATTTGTGGAAAGATATTGTATAAATTTTGTTTTTTCATGGAATATCTTGTTTTCTCCATCTATGGTAATTGAGAGTCTTGCTGGGTATAAGGCCTGGGCTGGCATTTTTGTTCTTGTAGGGTCTCTATGACATCTGCCCAGGATCTTCTACCTTTCATAGCCTTGATGAGAAGTCTGGTATAATTCTGACAGGCCTGCCTTTATATGTTACTTGACCTTTTTCCCTTACTGCTT
>NW_022196912.1:88204704-88210524 GCF_008632895.1 Mastomys coucha | reverse complement strand
TTCTACCCCTGAGATTCTCTCTTCTATCTCTTGTATTCTGTTGGTGATGCTTGCATTTATGACTCCTGGTTTCTTTCCTAGGTTTTGTATCTCCAGGGTTGTCTTTCTTTCCGATTTCTTTATTGTTTCTATTTCCATTTTTAGATTCTGGATGGATTTGCTCATTTCCTTCACCTGTTTGATTGTGTTCTCCTGTATTTCTTTAAGGGTGCTATTTATGTCTTTCTTAAAGTCCTGTATCATCATGAGAAGTTATTTTATATCTGAATCTTGCTTTTCCGGTGTGATGGTGTGTCCAGGACTTGCAATGGTGGGAGTATTGGGTTCTGATGATGGCAAGTAACCTTGGTTTGTGTTGCTTATATTCTTAGGCTTGACCCGCATCATTCAGTTATCTCTAGTGCTACCTGCCCTTGCTAAATCTGACTGGAGCCTGTTCTTCCTGTGATCCTGATTGTGTCAGATCTCCTCAGAGTCGATCTGTCTCTGTGATCCTGTGATTCTGGGATCCTGTGACCCTGTGCTTGTTAGAACACCTGGGATTGGAGCTTCCTCTGGGTGTTTTGGGAATGACTGCAGAGTGTGCGCCCAAGGTCTGCTCAGGGCACCGGGCGGCCCAGACAGACCGGAAGCAACTTGAGCCACTGGGCTGGCAGAGTTCCTGTGTACCTGGGTCCTACTGGTCCCAGTTACTCCCAGTGTTGGGACAGATGTTGTGTCCTCCTCACCTCTGATCCTGGGAGTGTTAGAGCGCCTGGGAGTGGAGCTTCCTCTGGGTGTTGTGGGACTGGCTGCGGAGCTTGTGCCCAAGGTCTGCTGGGGCACCAGCTCAGACAGACCAGAAGAAACCTGAGCCATTGGGCTGGCGGAATTCCTCCAGCCTTACATTTTCTACTTTTTATAAAATACTATGACAGATTTGGTAATCAGTGTTTTGTATTGTTTTAAAGTTCTAACTGGGGAAAGGAGCTAACAAAATTACTTCTGCAAACTGCTGTCACGTGTCTTAGTTCTTTACAATAGAATCAAGCTTACTAAATGAGTACTATATGCACATATACACATATACAATATAAAAAAATTATTTTCCTTTTCTAGTGTATCTGAAGAGAGTGACACTGTACTCATATACATAAATAAAATCTCCTTAAAATTTTATGATAAACACTAAATTCAATTGAATATCTAGTTATTTTTCTGAGAAGAAAGAACTACTAGGTCAGTACCCAAAGATCACATCTGAATGCAAGTATATAAAATCAAACATCATTCAGCCATCTACATATGATTTCCAAATTGGCCTTCTAACATTTGATCCATCTTTTCAAGAATACAATAAATTCAATAAAAATAAAAACTGGTATCTACTTAAGTTCAGACCATGTCTTAATAAGTCATATGAAGAAATACATGGTGTTTTATGGCAAAAGGCTGTGAAATGGCTCAGCAGAATACACATGGTGAAAAGAAGGAACCAATTAATGAAAAGTTGTCCTCTGATCTTTTTATATGTGCTATGGCACTCTGAGTACACATACATATATATATACATACATGCATACATACATACATACAAATATACACATACAAACAATGTAACAAAAACATTTAATGGCTTTCTAAATGCAAAATAGTTATTGTGACATTCCTACTGTAGTAGTGTGATATTACTGTAAACTATCAAGAAAACTATTCAGATTAAGGAAGTTCATCTATATGATAATTATGTTACACATAAACTAATTTAGCTGTATATTATAGGGTATAGCATAGCTTTAAGTGATATTGAAAGTCCAGAGGAGGCACCCGCACCAGCTGTACCTTACGGGTTACTCTGAAGCTCCCAGCGGGAGAACCTACGTGTCTCTCAGCACCCACCAAGCAAGGAAAGGTAACTGCTGAAACAGGAAGACGCACTACTGAAGACCTCACACGGTGCCTCAGACATGTCAACGGTTAAGCTTGGCTATCAATTTGGCTGGACCTACAATTCAACTCAGCAGAAAGGCTCTAATGACTCCTGTGAGGGCTCTCTCTAGCGGGGTAAAGTTGGAGGACACACCTGCAATGGTGGCAGCACTAGCATTCATGGAAGTAGATCTGAGGGACAACTTTGCTTTGGCCTGATTTGCCTTTGCATCTCCGTGGGGAATCCATCTACCCATTTCCAAGTCCACTCACCCGTTTTCAAGCCTAATTACCCCATTCTAGAGTCCATCCATCCAGTTCTAAGGCCTACCTACCCAATCCTAGAGTCTATCCAACCAGTTCTTGAGGTTATCCACCACTCTAAAATCCATCCACCCAGTTGTCAAGTCCATCCCCTGCTGCCAGTGCTCTAACTGCTGTTACTATCCTTCAAGAACATCAGAACACAGCTTCTTCTGCCTTTCAACATGGACTGAAGACCAACTATTGAGGAACGCTCTAGTACCCAACTGAGACTGTTGGGGCACACACCCTGATAGACGAACCCCCTATGGCTTTCCAGTCGCTCCCATATGATGACAGCCATTGCAAGCCTCAGATTTTAATATGTAAGCCAGTCTAATAATTTACCTTTCAATGTATACCACTATTGGCTCTGTCCCTCTAAAGAACACTGACTAATATACGTACAGATGTTTTGAAGAGAAAGGGAGGAGATAATATCAAAGACAGAAGTAGGGGAACCCTGTTCTCTCAGCTTTCAACCAGGCGATACACAAGAGGCCGTGATGGGAAGGTCCCTCCTGAGTTGGCACCTTGGTAACCCTAGACTCTCAGTGAATCACACCCTCTAGAAATTCCAAGAAGTATCATGAGATCAAACATTGAAACTGGCCAGCAGAATTGCCTGTAAACCTTGGAGACAAAGCCCACACTGCTCAGTTTGATAGAAACCTGGTCAGAGACAGTCTGCAAAGGAACAGACTCAGGCTCCAAGCAGTGTGTCAGTGCTATGAGGGACTGCCCAGAAGTGGGGTCAATATTCACAAGCACACCCCTGAAGGACAAGCCAGAGCTATAACCAGTATCTAAGACCCAACCCGCTGAGTACTGCTTCACTAACAGAACAAGTATTACAAACCTGATCTGCAGGATCACCCAGAGTGAGTCAGAAACAAGAGCTGAAGTGATAACCAGTAAACAGGGAAGAAACTACATTACAGACTCCATACTGCCTCTGCCCCCTCTCTCCCTCATACAATAACCCCTTTATTTATGCCCAGTGTTGGGTCAGCAGGCCAGCTCCGTCCTGTGTTCTCACCCACCGCTCCTCCTCCTTCTCCCTCCCCCCTCTCTCTCCTCCCTTCCCTCTCCTCCTTCCCTTCCTGTTCTTACCTTTTGATAGGATTTCCTAAAGAATATTAGCTGGCCTTGACTTCAGGATCACCATATCTATGTCTCCTAAGAGATGAGACTGCTGAAGGTTACTTGAATCAATTTCTTTGCTCTCTCTCTTTCGGTCTTGAGCAGAAACTCCCTCACTCCCACCCCTGTCGATGCTGCTCCCACTTTCCATCCACCTTTCCCACCTTGGTGTTTTATCAATGAAGAACTAATCACTAGTCTTCCTCTCTGTGGTGTAAATACTGTTAACTCGACAGACTCTGGAGTGGCCAAGGAGAGAAGCATCTCAGCAAGTCAGTAAAGGATTCGAGCTTAGGATCGCTGAGGGGGGATGATCCGCCCTAGGTGTGGGCAACCTCATTCTAGGGGCTCGAGGCCGGCCAGGTCTGAGTAAAAAGGAGAAAGCAAACTGTGCCACAGTGTTCACCGCTCTCTGCTTCTGACTAGAGCATTGTGACCAGCCCCAAAGCTCCTGCTGTCATCACTTCTCCACCACAACCTCAAATTCCATGAGCCAAAAGAAATCCTTCCTAAAATTGCTTTTGCCAAATTCTTGTCACAGCAACAAGACAAGTAAGGAATACAGTCTTCTCATAGAGTTGAGCCTGCCTCTGCTGCCTGAGGGCTAGGATTAAAGATGTGCATATACCCCACAACATAAAATCAGGACTACACCACCAAAACTAAATAAAAACACAACAATGAAAAAGGGATAGATCATTTACACAATGGAATAGCATCCAGCTATTAAGAACGAGGACATCATGAGTTTTGCCAGCAAATGGATGGAACTAGAAAATATCATCCTGAATGAGGTATCTCAGATCCAAAAGGACGTGCATGGTATATACTCACTAAATAAGTGGATATTAGCCAAAAAAAGTACAGAATACCTAGAATACCTAGAATACAATCCACGGAACTCAAGAAGGTTAACAAACTGAAAGGCCCAGGTGAGGATGTCTCAATCCCACTTGGAAGGGAAAAGAAAGCAATGGGGGGGTGGGGAGCCTGTGCGGGGGGCAGAGGGAGGGAGGGACATGGGTGAGAGAGAGAATGAGGAGGGGAAAGGGGGAACATGATCAGGTATGGTGGTGGGGGGGGAGGAATGAAGCCCTGAGGGCCAGCATAATGAATGGAAACAGGCAATGGAAGGTAGGAGGTAGGAGGACCCTCTAGAATGTACCAGAGACCTGAGAGGTAAGAGACTCTCAGAACTCAAAAGGACCTTAGATTAAATGCCCAACAATGGGGAGAGGGAACTTGTAGAGTCCATCGCCAGGAGAAAGACAGGGCATCAAGTGAAGAGATGAGGTTGTCATCCCACAGTCAAAAACTCTGACCCAAAATAGTTCCTGTCTAAAAGAACTATAGGGACAAAAATGGAGAAGAGACTGAAGGAAAGGAGGCCCAGTGACTGGCCCAAATTCAATCCATATCAAGGAGAGGCTCAAAGGCCTGACATTATTACTGATACTATGATGTGCTTACAGACAGGAGCCTAGCATGGCTGCCCTCTGAGAGACCAACTAGAAGCTGATTGAGACAGAGGCATATATTTACACCCAACCAATGAACTGAAGTTGGAGACCCCTGTGGTTGAATTAGGGGAAGGCTGGAAGACCAACAGTCTCAACTAACCTGGCCCCCCAAGATTTCTCAGACACTGAGCCACCAACCAGGCAGCATACACCAGCTGATACGAGGCTCTGGACATATACATATACAGCAAAGGACTACTGGGTCTGGCCTCAGTGAGAGAAGATGCACCTAACCCTCCAGAGACTTGAGGTCCCAGGGAATAGAGAGACCTGACAAGGTGAGGTGAGGCTGTGGGTGTTGGGGGAGGCATCCTCTTGGAGACAGGAGGAGGAATGGGATGAGGAACTGTCAGAGGGTAGACCAGGAGTATAAAAAAGATTAAAGATAATTAAGAAAAGAAAAAGCGATAGATCAATCTCCTGGTGAAGACATACATACAAACTTATTATCAATTAAATGACTGCAAATCAGATTAAAAAAACACTTCAAAATGGTTGCATCCTATAGACACAGGGACAGTTTAACATATACAAATAAATAACAACACAGAAGTGAACTCCAGAACAGAAATTACAACAGTATCTCAATAGACACCAGCAAGTATTTTGACAGAATCCAACATTCCTTTGTGATAAAAGTCCTGAAGAAACACAGGGAACACATCTCAACATAATAAAGGCTATATATGACAAACCAAGAGCCAACCTTATACTAAAAGTGGAAAAACTGAAGATATTTCTACTAAAACCAGGAACAAGGGAAGGGTGTCCACTTTTTCCACAATTACTCAGTAGCATGCTTGGACACCTGGCTAGAACAACAGAACAAGGAACTAAGAGATAAAAATGGGGAAGAAAGAAGACAAAGTAACCTTATTTGCAGATAGGACTTTATACATAAAAGTTCCTGAAGATCCTACCAGACAACACGATATACACTTTAAAG
>NW_022196912.1:88176948-88202032 GCF_008632895.1 Mastomys coucha | reverse complement strand
AAAAAAAAAAAAAAAAAAAAAAAAAACTTTTTAAGCATTCTAATGATAACTTATTCCTAGAATCAGCGTTTATGACCCTTTATCTTTTAAAACATGTTAGGCAACAACCTAAAATGTTTCCCTCTCAAAATATATTTGCGGGGCTGGAGAGATGGCTCAGCGGGTAAGAGCACCGACTGCTCTTCCAAAGGTCATGAGTTCAAATCCCAGCATCCACATGGTGGCTTACAACCACCCGTAATGAGATCTGATGCCCTCTTCTGGTGTGTCTGAAGACCACTACAGTGTATTCACATATAGTAAATAAATAAATCCTTAAAAAGAAATTTAAAGAGGAGGTCTCATCCTGTGTACACTAAACCAGCTCATCAGTAATACTCAGATTTTGAAGCTATCTTTGAACATTAGCAATCAAATGGTCCAAAGGAGCTATATTATACTCTCTTTTGGCCAAGACAAGACTTTAATAACGTTTCTAGCAAATTGGCTCTGAAATGTCATCACGATCTGTCCACCATAGGAAACAATTCTGTCATACAAATCCATTTGCAATGTTCACTCTCAAAACCCATCATTTAGTGTTCAAGTACTACATAGAGAAATGTTCTTTAACAATATCTCAACTCTAATTTTAGGTATGTATTGGTATACCAATATAAACTACTGCAAAAAGAGTTTCAAAAATAAAAAGTGACTTATTTAGGAGTGCAAGGTTAGGGTGGCTACCTGCAGGCTGAGTATTCGGGGGAGGAGTGGGAGGGACACAATAAGCCACAGGAAGGTCACAATGGAGGTTAGGGCTACAGCAAGACCTAGTCTCAAGAGAGGGAAGAGAGAACCCATGGAATTTATTTGCTTTATTTTTGTTGTTTTAAGCTTATTTTCCTTGGGCACTGACAAACAACACAGTGTTGAGAGAACTGTTTTTAATTCCTTCTCTGATGCTTGTCTTGCTGCTGGACTAGAATTTGTTGCCAAGAGGACATAGCGTCCAGCAAATCATGTCTGTTTCTATAAAAAGACCAGAAAAGAAAAACATCAAGGGAGACTATCTGGTGAGACAAAAACCACTTTCCTTAAAAAGACTGTGCTAATTGTTTTAATTTTTTTTTGTTTTATTTTTTTTTAAAAAATACAGTATTTGCCAGAAATTTCAAAATGAGCTTTTTAGGCATACAACATCTTAGCTGATTTGCTGTTAGTCCCTATAAGAGTAATTTTCAAGAAAACATTGTTATCTTGACACCAAAAGTGAACTAGCAGTCAGTCAGTGATAATGACAACTTGTACATTTATCTACATTTCTGATTGCAATAAAATATAAAATTGGTTCATGCAAAGTTTACCTAAATGTACCTTTACTCTGTAAACAAAACAAAACATATTTCAGTAAAAACATTGTAAGAAGCTATAAACACTGAGTCATATGTACTCCGTGCCTGATACAGTGCTTAATACATTAGGAATGCTTAATTCAAGAATGAACAGGTGTTTTTGTAATGGCCCTTTCAATCCTTTACCTCACCCAACCAAATAATGTAGACAGATCTCTAACTTCTATTTAAGGGCCTTTGAACTACTGTAGAATAAGTAACGACTGTACAGTTTCTTTTGTTAGGTATTATATCACAACACAATACAAATAACTAATCCCCTACCTAGGTTTGGGGATACTTTTCTAAAGTTTTTGTTTGTTTGTTTGTTTGTTTGTGTGTATGCCTTTTTTTCTTTTTGGTTGGTTAGGTGGCTTTGGTTTTGATTTTTTTGAGACTGGGTTTCTCTGTATAGCCCTGGATGTCCTGGAATTTGTTCTGAAGACCAGGCTGGCCACAAACTCACAGAGCTTAACCTGTCTCTTACCTCTGCCCCAAGTGATAGGATTAAAGGTGTGTACCACCACTGCCCAGTAAGATTTTTTTTTAAAAAAATATGCATTATGTGTATGTCTGGGGATTATGAAGGCCAGGAAGCAGCACTGGTTCTTCTAGAACTGGAGTATATAAATAAAATCTCTTTCTGTTTTTTGACATGGTTTCTCTGTGTAGCCCTGGATGTCCTAGAACTCATTCTGTAGACCAGGCTAGCCTCAGACTCAGAGATCTGTCTGCCTCTGCCTCCTAAGTGCTGGGATTAAAGGTGTTTGTAACAAGCCACCATACAGGCGCTGGGAACTGACCCCAGGTCCTCTGCACGAGCAGCTAGTGCTCTTTACTGCTGAGCCATCGCTCTAAACCTCTACCCAGGTTTTAAACCCTTCACTGCCAGAGATACTAAGCATGTATCTATCACAGAAACATAATTCACTTACCAAATATTTAGCACATGGTAGCCAGTGTGGAGCTATAATATAACATGTATCACCAGAACTAACCCTACTTTAAAATATTTATCAACATGCATAAATTAATGTGCCACAATATGGATTTATAGTCATGAATTATTAAATATAAGATTCTTATTTATGTATTAATATATAGGTTCTTTTAAAATGAAAATAAGATGTCATTGGCAGAAAATATTTACAAACTTATTTCTAAAATACATTCAGACAGGCAAATTACATCAATACTGAGAAATAAACTCTAGCTTTTATACATATATTTTTTCTTATGTTTAGTTTTCTTTGTATAATAAGCAAAACCAATCTCTTCCTCTAACAGAGGTCATCAACAGAAACTGATGACTTGTCAATCATTATAAGTTGTATACACTTTGAAATATGATCAACAAGACTATTTCAACTAAAAAAAATAACTCCTAGCAATGTTGAAATAAAGTGCCTTTAAGGAGCCACCGGGCTAATCGGTTCTTCAAGCTGCATTTGACTGAATCTTTGACAGTGAACGCTTCATGTTTACCCTATGGATTACAAAAGCAGCACACAGTCCTTTCAGGTTCCATCTGAAAGCCTATGTATCGCTCAGCATAAGTGCGGCTCACACAAACGCAAACGCATCTAAACTGTCACATGGTTTGCTTTAGGTTTTGCTTTTTGTTTTAATTCTGTGGGATAAATCTAATTTTATTCTATAGACTTTCTTTTATCAAAAAAAAACCAAAATGTAAATTGAAGAGATGTATACTTAGTAAAACAGTAACCTAAGGGCAATGAAAAACCTAACTTTCAAGTGCTTCTAAATTTTACAGCTTGGTATTTTAACACTGGTAAGTACTAACATATGACCAGTTGCTAGGACAGGTGTTGCCGCCAATCAGCTGCCTTTGCTGAAACACATTCTACAGATTACCACTTAATCTCCCACCGACAGCAACGGCTGCCTGTTGCTTTGCTATAATCACCACTGAAAATAAACATGGTCACCAAAACAAGAAAAAGTATTCAGATATAACTTTAGGCAAAACACAGCTCAGCCTAGTTCTGCATCTACTTATTTCCTTCTGTAGCTTTCTGGAATTCCTTCTATCAAACCTAAGGCTTCCTTGCCTGGCTCTCACCACCTCTCCACAGGCTATTTCTGAATTGTCTCTTCTAAAAATTTACATAGATAGATAGGTAGATAGATGGATGGATGGATGGATGGATGGATGGATGGATGGATGGATGGATGGATGGATAAACATACGGATGAACCTAAGATACTTGGGGAAAGTTATGGTAGTATTGTAATACCGTATTTTCTTTGCTGCTGTTGTTAGACTGGTCCTATTAAAATCAAGAGAAATCCGACTCAGTAAAGATATGCACCTTCTCACCATCTCATGCATCTGATCTTGCACTGGAACTCATCTCCAGTCGCCTGTCCTCATCATAAGAAGCTAACGCAATATCTTATTCCACTAAACAAAATCAGAATTACCAAATAAAACACTTTTTCTACATCAGGGAAATTATGAAATTATTACTCTGAAGATCTTTAGGAAGATCTGCTACAAGGTGCTGATGAAGTTACTGTAAGTCCATTTGGAAACAGACTGAGAACTGTACTCAGTATGTACTTTTATGATCTAGCTATACTTTTATTGTTTGAAGTTAAGGCTGACTCTTAAATAGCAAGCAGCACTAGGTTCTACGGTGTTTTTTAAAGCCACTCTAACTCTGTTGCACATGCCTGTGACCTCCATTGTGACCTCTACAAAGCAGTTGTACGCTTTGCTGCGGTGCAAATCCTCACAGACAAGTTGAACCTGTTCTCTTTGGCACTGAGCCCTTTTGCTGAACACACAGCTGAGATTTATTATAAAGGGGACCTGAGGGGCATTATTTCACAACATTTATCCTTCACATATAGCCAAGTATAATCTTTTACAACCTTTGAAGGCTCTTAAATAAACAGACCATCTCTTAATTACAACATTTCTTATTTGTCATTAATTGCAAGACATATTAAGATTCATTTTACACTGGGAAAAAAAGCTAGTTCACAAAGCTATGTACTAAGGGTTGTGAAAATTAGTCAGCTAACATACATTTGAAGCAATAGCACTCTTAATCCTCAGATCCTCGAACAATTACCTGCCTTGCTGGTAAAGGCGATAAAATCATTATTCCAACCCTGTGCTTACAGACTACACGATAAGAAAATAGGTTTGTTTGTTACTGCTTTTAATCTCACAGCACTCATTGGTCTTTTAAAAACCAGAAACTTCCCATTCTTTCAGACTTTGCTTGAAGCACCCTCAGCAGGCTCCTCAGGAACTCAGAGCTGATTATTCTCTAGGGGCAGGAGAATTTTTAAGAAATTTCTCTAAAAATGGGAATTACCATACTGTTTAAATTAATTCTTCAGCACTTGATAATTGATCTGGAAAAAAGTACTGCCTTGTTGTAAAAAGAAAGAAAGGAAGGACAAACGAGCAAACCTCCCGGACTGGCAGAAGTGTTCTATTCTGAAAGTCAAGATCAAACCGGACTCTCAGCTCTAAACATTTTAGACCCTGAGGGATACTGAGTCAAGTGGGAATTTCCTCTCTGTAATATTTTGATATTCTCATTAACGCCAAGTACACAAACTGGAAAATGCCTGTAGTGCTTTTCTGAATACGTTTTAAAATAATTTATTATTAAATTATGTTGTGGTTTTAAAAACACTAAGGACATTTGTAGGAATTAGGAGTTCACTAGCAAGTAAACTAAGCATATTCATAAACAACACCAAATATACTTTGTCTTCAGCTAAAGATGAAACCCATTCATTAGTTTACCATTGTTATTTCAGTTTTTTAGAAAGGCTTTCTCAAGCAGTTCCTATCTCTACTATATCTCCCTTTAGGGAATAAAAAATTTAGAAGAGTTTCGGCCATTTGTTATTCTCTAAACCAAAACACCTTTTCTTAGAAAATGAAGTCTCTCTGAGAATAAAAGTATTAAACTTTAAGTGGTTTCGCATCTGTGTATGTGTGACAACAACTGAAGACAAAGAAGCCATGAGATTGGGAGGAGCAAGTCGAGGTGCATGGAGGGACAGGAGAAAGGAAGGAAAGGAGGAAATGATCCAATTATATTATAAGCTTAAGAAATTAAATAATAATAATAATAATAAAAACTTTAAGTGTTTTACAGGCAATACATCTTGAAAAAATTAAGTATATAAGAAAATTATTGACCTGAAATATTCACAATATGAATCTATTCTATATGGAACACCATAAAAATTGATACTCATAAAACAAACCAAACATCTATAAAATGACTCAGAAACTGATCTGAAAAACTGGAGGTGGGTGGGTGTGTATGTTCTCATGTGCATACATAGGTGTATCTACATGTATGGCATATGTGTGGGAGCCAAAGATCAACCTTGGGTGTCATTCTTCAGACTCCATTCAACTTGCTTTCTGAAACAAGGGTCTCTAACTGGCCTAGAACTCAACCAATAAGGCTGTAGAACAATTTTTCCCTCTACTTGCTTTGATTTTTCACACCACAATATCTTTATCATCAATATATCTTCTTACCAGTAAGAAAACAAGTATACTGTCTACTTGCCTATAGCATCCCATAGACATGTCTTTAAGATAATACAATACTAAAAATATGAGCTTTTGGCTGGGGAAATGGTTCCATGAGTAATATGCCCAGCACCAGGAAACTAACCCCAGCAGCGAGAAGGGAGGGGGCAGAGAGAAGAATCCCAGGGGCTCTCTGAGCCAGTCAGTCTAATTAAAACAGTGAGTGAGCTTCAGGTTCAGTGACAAACTGTCTCAAAAACTGAGATGGAGAGCAATTAGAGGAAGATATCTGATGTCTACTGACCTCCACATGTACACACATGGATTAAGACAGACAGACAGACAGACAGACAGAGACAATGAGAGACAGAGTTGAGGGAGCTTATGCAACCCAAAAGGTCATCTTATATCTTGAAATGTATATTCTGAACAAAGATGAACAGGAAAGGGACTTTTATTAAGTCTCAGTTTTGCTTATAAGTATATTTAAGAAATTAAATAAAATATAAAGGACTCACCAGTGTCAAACTGCCTACAAAATGCCCTTTATTATCAGTGCTGCTACATCATCATCATCATCATCACCACATCATGAGGAGGATCTTTCATACCACCTTCACTGTCATTCAATACCCTACCACATAGAATCACTGCAGACAATTATCAATACATCTAATGCAACCTTTATAGATTGCTGTGTAGAATAGCCTGACATGGTGTTGCAGGCTTATAGTATTTCCAGTGTGGAGGTGAGGTGAGAGGATAGGTAATTCAAAGGCAGTCTGGGTTACAAACTGCCTAGACAGCCTGGCAGCATAGCAAAAGCCTATCCCGCCCTCCCAAAAAAGGCAAAAGGACGTGGGATCTGTTTATAATGAAGTGCAAACCATCTTCCTGTAGAAGGAACATTATAAATGATAGTGTGATCCCAGACTGACAACATATAATGTACATTAATAATCTTTAATTTTGTCTTGGGCACTGGGAACAATACAGAAGGAAATTAAAGAAAATGTTGCTTTCTTTTTCTTGGGGGCATAGCTGGTACTTAGGCAAAGCTTTAAAATGCTTAAAGTTTTTATCTTTTTTTTCATTTTGTCCTTTGTATTCCCATCTAGCACCTAGTGCCTTTCTCAGGCACTACATGTCCCCACAACAGGATACCCCTAAATTCCCAAGCAGCTCACCCCTCCTGCCACTATGAATCCTATTATGCTCCCTGATCTTAAGCCACAACCTGAATCTGCCACAAGAAAAACTTCCTGACTTCAGTAAGGTGTAAGAGGGAGAAATGGAATTGTATGGTTTTGTTTGATAAACATCTAGAATAGTTACTACATTATTGATTTTTTTTTTTTATAGATTTTTGAAACACGGTTTCTCTGTATAGCACTGGCTGGCCTCGAACTCAGAAATCCACCTGCCTCTGCCTCCCAAGTGCTGGGATTAAAGGCACTTGCCACCACTACCCAGCTCATTATTGATATTTTTAAAAAAGCATTTTTCTTAAGCAATATATAAAGTCGTTCTTTTTAAAACAGACTAAGGATTATTTACTTATTTTGTGTCTTGCTTAAAATTTGTGTATATTAATTACCAACAGAAATAATCTTTATACTTTTTGTCCTTATAATTTCTTTTTAAAAAAGAAAAAGACAAATACAGAACACTAACATTTCTTCAACATGGCTTAATGAGAGCAGGACCAGGTTTCCTGTGATGAGAACTTAAAAGAACACGGAAAACCAGGGTTAACTTGGGGTCCAGAAATAACAAAACCCAAGGACCCTCAGAACTACATAGGCTAGGACAGATCGTCCACAATCTTACTAACCTCTCAACTTTTGATTCTTTCCGTAATGTTCTCTCTTCTACTTATTTGATTGATTTATTACTTATTTGATTCTCTCGTCTGTCCTTGTGTATGGCTAAAGACTCACAAGCTACCAGCAAAGTACTCAAGTCTAAGATAAGCTCCTCTTTGTCTCCAGACAAATCTCCTAAGTACCTTTTCAGGCCCAGCAACTGAAAGAAACAGTCTACAAAACAAAACAAGAATTCCCTTCCACAGTCAGAGACAAACATCTATGTGACACAGACAAAAGTCTCCATATCTAATTAAGGCATAAAACCACAGTGTCTCAGAAAAGCAGACCTAAACTTCCTGTTTCATAAGACATGATTCTGACAGCAGAGACACGTGTCCTTGCTTTGGCATCAGTCAGCACTGCCACAGAGGACAAGAGAACGAGGGCTTACGCAGCTTCCCTAACTCTAGGATTTCACTTAAGAAAACAAGGCTATTTCTAAACCCTGAGGTCATCTGAGGCGCTGACATACTTTGCATTCTTGTTTTTTTGTTTTCAGCAATTCTAATGGATTGTCAGACTGCAGTTAGTCTCATTATGCATTTAACCAGACCATATCTTCTTAGCAGAAAATCCCACAAAATATTAAGAAGTAACAGAATTACTTTTAGAATTCCAATTATCTATAAAATATCATTTTATATCATCCTTTTAATGACTTATAAACTCATTAATAATTTATAAAAGATTGTAACATTTATTGTTAGTCTATTTATAACTTAGAACAAAAAGTTCTCCCTCCCCTCCACTCTCTAAAGGGCTTAAGATTCTATAATCAAGGTTGTTTTTTTTTTAATTTTGTGCATTTTTTACTTAAATCATGAATGTAACTAATTCACTCCTATCAGTTAGTACTGTTAACAAAATCGTTTTCCATCATGATTGTTACAGGCCAACAGGTCATATGGAGGCATCAATGAAACACTAGCTTTTTTTTAAGTCTGCTATTATAAAGACTTCAAAAACATATATCTCTGGTACAGACAAGAAGATCTAAATAGGTATTTTAGGATATATAATTTACATAATTTATCACTAAGTTAGAATGATGTACAAAAATATTAGCAGTAGTCACCATTAGGTTCGAAAAGTGATTCAAATACAGCAATGTTAAGATTACATTCTCTGATCTCTGAGCCCAGCTCTTTTTATTTGTTTGTTTGTTTGTTTTTCAAGACAGGGTTTCTCTGTATACCTCTGGCTGTCCTGGAACTCACTCTATAGACCAGGTTGGCCTCGAACTCAGAAATCCGCCTGCTTCTGCCTCCCAAGAGCTGGGATTAAAGGTGTGCGCCACCACTGCGAGGCTTACCCCAGCTCTTTGTAGACTACCCACCCTCTGAAACACTTCTTCAGGCATTCAAAAGACAGAACTAATAGGGTTAATCTTCTAACACAGCAATGCCAAACAAGATATGAAAAGGATCCACCACACCTCCTGGCCTGTTTGCAAAACCTCCAGACTCCTCATGGTGACACGAGAACATGAAAGTGCGCAGCTCTTCTCTATCAGTACAATGAAGCCTCCCTCTAGGGCCAAACCCACCACGCACAGTATCACAGCTGCTGACGTCTCCAGTCTTCCATGAGCAAGTCCACTGAGGCCAACTGTCATTCTCAAAACCACCAACAAAAGAAGTCAGAACTCACTTGGTACAACTGACTAGTTATCACCAGGAATCCTGTGCAACAATAGCATGAGATTCAGAGCCCAGTCCACACCCAAGTCTATCATTAAAATTCATACAGGACAAAACAAATTCAGTCACTTTTCCCACATTCATAGGACCAACGTTGCCCAAAAGAGCCAAAGTTGCCACCAAAGAAAATGAAAATCTTTATTAATATCCCCAAATATCTTCTGAAGACTTTGAACATACTCTATTTATAGCAGTAACATTAATACTATTATAGAGTAAGAATCTGGATGCACTAAGAGTGTACAGATGTAGCTCATACCCAATACTTACTCTCCCACACCCACATTCACATGACTTGATAAATGCCAGGAGCTGCCCATGACACCCATCACTGTTAGGCCCAGTAGATGTCATTCATTCTCAAAAATATTCATACAGTATTCACAACCACCTTTCTTTAAGCCACAAGACGCAATATAATGACATTTTTCTCCAGTAGCAGGGTGTCAGTGCCTCTGACTTGATAGTGACATCTTCCACAGTATGCCTGTGCTAGACCTCCAAAAGCCCTATATTAAAGTGTAAGATGATCTTACACATGGAGTTACTCACCTAATCACTCTCTTGCTTTGACATCTTTGTTGATAATTTCTTTAGTTTTTAAAAAGGAAATCTTTACGAGAAACTGTTAAATATGGGAAGCAGTTTACCTTGTAACTGACATCTAAGATTATCGAAAGGACACTCTCTGAGTACTTCACTATGTTATTTTAGTCATATGAATAGCCCACTGCAAGGTACAGTGTAAAGATGCCTGAGCTTATCTGTGCAGATCCCATAGGCATTAACTCACACCACCAGAATCTGAGCCCATCTGAGCCCGTCTGCTGTGACATTGAAGCAATATGGCCATCACAGCTCTGTGTTCTATAAATGGGGGTTCAGGTTCTATTGCTTGTACTATCAGACTCAAAAAAAAATGAGACTAATTATTCTCCACTACTTCCTATGCCCAATACAAATGCTCCTATGAGAAAGGTACAATTCATAACCTTATAGGACACAAGGAACTAGCTTGACAACATTTGAGAAAAGGGTAGTGTAACTTTTCTAGAACTTGGAAGAGCCAAGAAAAAGTGTACAACATCACTTACCATTTCCAGGAACACTGAGCTTGTATCAGAAATCATAATTACATCTGTGGCTATGATCTCTAAACTAAAATTAGTAATTTTGAATTTAAAAAATTATTTTACAAAGCCTTATCAGTGCCAATGATCTTTATTTAAAAGAGCTATTTGCAGCACAGCATTGAAGGATCTACTACCATACATAATATAGTTGTTCAGAAAGGGATGGTCCTGGATCAAGTCTTTGCTGGTCTCTCTCAAGCTTAACATGTTCAACACAAGAGACACACTGCTAAAATAAAACCTAACTAAACAAATAACCTGCAGGCTTGTACTTTCACTCTGCCTCTCCCTGTATCTTGTACTTAGTGAACACATCAATAACAAGTGGGGTGATTAATAATTCCCATATTGCATCTATACATGCAAGTGCACTTAACACTAGAACATGGATTTTAGTCTTATAATTATGCCAATTAATATACAAGAAATCTAGGAACAAAGGCAGTTGTAAACACTTCACTACATTGACTTTTGGTAAATATGTTGTCTCTTCCCAGTAATAACATTTATTTTTATAGCAGAAAACTATGAATAACAAGGAAATGTTAGATAAATATACCATTGTTTATATTAACTGTATCACCCAATTTAAATTTGTGCTTCTGATGTTCCAAATATATTATCAAAAATATGATTTGAAAGAAGAAATTTATTTACTTATGACAAAGGAAGCACCAGAAACAAAAAGTCCCAACAGAATAATCTAATTGTGTTTCTGCTATATGAATGATTTACGGTAGAAGCTCACAATTCTCAAATGTGCAAAGTATTTCCATGTGCTCAGGACAAGAACTAGCCAAAACAAACAAGGCTGTAGAACTTTACTGTTTTGTTTCCCTGCCATCTGCCACCCCCATTCTTGCCTTTGCCTGTCTATAGTTCATAGTAACACTTTTAAAGGAATAAAGCAGCAAATCAAATCTCTAGCTGGGAACTGGAGCTCTAGACATTACATAGCAATGATATTACCCAATGTTTATTGACATAAACATCTAAAGAGAATGTGCATTTTTAATGCAGTGTTAAATACATTGGTATCATATTAGTATTAAATACTATCATTCAGTATTATTGAAATAAAATGTCTAATCAAGATCATACAGACCATTAAGAAAAGTTAAAACTTCTGATCACTATCAACCTTATTTTTATGTTTTATACCTGGTGATGACAGGCTTTATTTTTATCTGACATATATATATAGAAAATTATTTCATGAGTTCAAAATACTGTAAGGCAGGAGAAAAGAGAATTAAACAAGAGACCAAAAGGCCTCACAACACGAACTCAAACAGCATGTGCTCAAACAAAACCTTCATTAGTATTTCTATTTCTCACTAGTAATAGTGTTGAAGTTGTCCCTCCTCAAAGAGCTATTACTGAATCCCAGGCCATGAGACTTGAGGGAAAAGGCATCAAATGAGATGAATTTAATCTCCAAGTCTAAATGTAATGAAATATTTAAATTGCCTGCTCGCACTAAAGCCTCAAACACACAACAAAATCATCCAAGTTACCAACATGCCTCATTAACATGTGCTTTTATCAGTATGCCTGTCATGTTTTGTCAAGTATTTTGCTTTTCTTGAAAGTAATCTCTTAGATTTAAAGGAGTTTGTATAAACTACAAACTTATTTCTTTGTTACGTGTTTTGCAGGGTTTTCCAATGAAATCATTGTTCATTTATATGCAGTTGATAAAAACCAAATAAAAATAGATTTAAGCTATTCAGATATACCAAAGCAAGATGACAGCTCACAGCAAAGGAAACAACAGATCAAACCCAATGTGACAGCTTTTCAATAGACAAATCCTCCAGAAAGAAAAGTCAGTAAGTTGTCATCAGAAAAGAACTATAAAGCAAGTGGCAAGAAGACTTTTACAAAACAATGTCCCCAACAGCTAGAGAACACACAGTCTTCTCTTTAGTAGATGGAACATTATTATATTAGGCCACAAGACAAGTCTCAACATAAGCTAAGCAACGAAAAGTACAGTATATATCTTCCCTAATAAATTACCAAAGGAACTCCAAAATCTGCAAAGATACCGAGGCTAAGCAGCATGCTCCTGAGCACAAAGGATAAGTGAAAGGAATAAAGGAAAAGTTAAAACTTCTTGAAATAAATGAAAACAGATATGCAACATACAGATACCTATGGGATACAGCAAAAAGCCACACTAATGGGGAAATTTAAGGTTAGAAATGCCTATTAGAAAATCTAGAAAAAAGACTCAAAAGACTTTTATAAAAACAAACAAACAAACAAACAAACAATATAGCTGGTCATGGTAGCACATGCCTTAAACCCCGTTCTCTGGAGGGAGAGGCAGGGGATCTCTGAGTTTGAGGCCTGCCTGGTCAACAGAGTGAGTTCCAGGACAGCCAGAACTATGCAGAGAAAATATGCCTCTACAAAAACACACACACACACACACACACACACACACACAAAACAACAACAAAACTAATAATACAGGTAAGGAACTAGAAAGGCAAAACCAAACACAAAACTGATGAGAAAAGATATCTTCAACCTATCCATAATATAAGACAGTCAACCCAACAGTGAAAACAGTAGTAAATGACCTGATTAGGAATGAGATGGTACAGACAGATAGTTCTTTTTTTTTTTTTTTGTGAGACAGGGTTTCTCTGTGTAGCACTGGCTGTCCTGGAACTCACTCTGTAGACCAGGTTGGCCTCGAACTCAGAAATCCGCCTGCCTCTGCCTCCCAAGTGCTGGGATTAAAGATGGGCGCTACCACTGCCCGGCCAGATATTTCTTTTGAATATACAAATAACCAACATGTAAATGACAAGTGCTTGGCAGCACTAACCATCAGGCTTATGGGTCAAAACCATGACCCTACCTCCATGCAGAACAGCTATCAGCAAATGACAAGTGCTGGGCACGGCAAAGAAGGCAGCTCTCAGACAACTGGTGAGGGTGCAAACCAGCACAGCCACTATCAAAAGCAGCAGGAAAGTTCCTCAAAACACTGCAAAGAGAACTGATGGGCACAGACGTTAATTCTACTACTGGATAAATATCCTAGGGTAAGAAGATGAGTGTGTCAAAGAGCTGTCTGCATTCCTGTTTACTGCAGGACTTTCCCTATGGCCAAGCCAGCCAGTCAGCCTGCATACCCACCCACAGACAGATAAAACAAAGTGTGGTAAATGCTTAAAATGGAATATCAGCTGTGCAAACACATGGGGTTCTGTGTCTCAGCAGCATGGATGGACTAGAGGATATTAGGTAGCTGATCCAGCAGACGCAGACGGTGGCTAGCTGAAAGGAGGGGAGGAGGGGAGGAGGGGAGCAGGTACAAGGTACAACTATAAAGGAAGAGCGTGGCTAATGTCGCACTGCATGTGAGCAACTTTAGCCAAAAACACAAGCATAAATAGGATGGGCTCTGAGATATTCCCAAAACAAGAAAATGATAAATATTTAAGAAATGGAAATATCACTTATTCTGACTTAATCATTCTACTAAAAGAATCATATTATAATTTATAGCAACTAGTACATCACTTTGTATATATAAATAAATGATATTTATATTATGATATAAATACCATGATATGTTATTTATATTATGGGAATGTGAGGAATGTGTATATACATGTATATGCATATATATATGCATGTATAAAACAAAATTAATACTAATGTCAAAGAAATATGCAAAGAAATTGTAAATATCATTAAACTGGAGGAAATTCCAAAACCATATTGAGATGCCACCAATACCTATTTAACCCAGTTAAAATACATTTTAAGCTCACAAGCCTGAGTGTTAGCAAGGCTGCAAGACTAACAGAACTCACAGGATGGAAACAGAGAACGGTAACTACTGCCTTACCTGGGATGGACATCTACTAAGGAAGCTCGGGGTTCTGTCCCATTTCGTCCCTCACATGCCCATTTTCTGTCCCTTCACTATCATGTCTCATAACTCAAGTCTAAACAACACTTCTTAGTAAAGACTGCTTTCTTTACACCACATAGGATATATTCATACCACCTGCATTTGTATATGTAAAACTGATTATGAATACGTAACACTATTTAAGTACTACATTCTTATAATTACATAAAACTAAGTGACAAGGTCAAGTGGTGGTGGTGCACACCTTTAATCCCAGCACTTGGGAGGCAGAGGCAGGCGGATTTCTGAGTTCAAGGCCAGCCTGGTGTACACAGTTCCAGGACAGACAAGGCTACACAGAGAAACCCTGTCTCAAAAAACCAAAACAAAAGTCCAAGGGTGGCTTTCACGTCTACACTGACGCCTTCCGGAGCGATAGTTGAGGCTTTGTTTGCTCTTCGTTGTTGAACCAATAAAGTCTGAATCCTAAGGGGAAAAAAAAAAAAAAGAAAAAGAAAAAGAAAACAAAACTGACAATATGAAGCTTCTACTCCCAAGACATTTATAATCTAGTAACTAGCATACATTTCAACAAACAAAGTAAGCAAGTTTAAGAATCCAAAAAAGTACCTGGGTAGGAGATGAGAAATGAAGAGATTTATGAAAGAAAAAAGAAAAGTATGCATATATTTGCAGATGAAACTTGGTGTTTGGGGGTCAGTAGACAAAGGCTTCTGTCAAGTAAAGGTCCTTTGCCACCAATCCTGATAACCTGAGGTCAATTCTCAAAACTCACATGGTGGAGAGAGAAAGAAGCTACTTCTATAATTGTCTTCTGTCCACCATATGAGAGCTCTTTGGGGCACACATAGAACATGAAGGCACTATAAACACAGAAATAAGCTTTTTCTCTACAACTATGCTAAAAATGATTAAAAATTAATTCAAAGATACACCTTCCACCAGAGGGGAATAGGGAGGGAGGGAGGGAGGGAGGGAGGGAGGGGAGGGACAAACAGAGATCTGTACAGAACATTCTCAACCCCAAAATGATCACAAACAGTGGGTAGGCATCTCTACTAGCAAACAATCGTGGGAATTCAGGAATGCTCTCAGGGAATGCGCCCTTAAGGACTTAGTCTCTAGGACAGTCGTCAATACTGACCCAGAGCTACCTGTTAAACACTCAGTCTTGCCTTCATGGCCACATGCTACAGGACACTGGCTAAAGCTCTCCACGAGGACCTGAGACTGAGCTTCTGTCTCTCAGGAGGTGTGCTGCTGAGCAACTGTGGCTGCTTCCTAATCTCACCAAGGAAACACATAGACACATACAAAGACCTTCCTCATGTGGTTATTACAATTCATTTGTTAATCAGTGATAGTCCTTCAAAAACTTTTAAAGCTGACCTTAACAAATATAGTTGTGCCTTGTTATTTGTGGAACATTGATTTTACCCAAATCCAAGGACATTCAAGGCCCTTAAAAATAAAATGATGCATCTTCCCAGTGAATGGTGGAAGAGTAGACACATGGCTACTGCATGATACTGACAGACAAGTGCTGAGTCATAAGTAAGGAACTTACAGAATCCCCTCTAAGACTCAGTAAACAAGGCAGAGGAGGAGGCAAGAAGAAGGTAAGCTGAAAAACAGGAAGAATGGCTGTGAAATGTCAGATTCTGCTCAGAGGTCTCAATGAAAACCAAATATAACTAATTCTTCCTAAACTGCAGTTAGTGTTTTCACAAGCACTTAAAAATATCTCATGCAAAAAAAAAAAATATCCCAAGTATAAAAACAAAGAAGCTTCAAAGTATTTGTGAATCTTTAGACTCCATTAATATTAACATAATGTAAACATTCATTCACTCACCTAGAACATTTCACTACACCCTGTCATATTCTTAATGTTAAGATTGCAAAGTTTATATGCCAAACATAGAAATAAACATTTACAGAGTTTAACAATATAAAGTAATATAAAATAATGACATGTGGGTAAGAAAAAGATACTTAGGATAGGACCATCAAAAATTCAGTGTAGCTGGGTACAGTGGCTCACTCCCACAATCAAAGCACCAGAGAGGTGGAGACCAAGTTTGGTTTAATATCATGTCCTACTAAATCGAGAGTTCAAGGCCAGCTTGGGCTACTTAAGATGATGTTTCAAAAAGTGAAGCTGGGAAGACAGTTTCCCTGGACTGACACTAATGAGCAAGCATGGTAGGGGAGACACTCTGTAAACAGCTACTTCTTACAAAGGCTCTTTTGTTTCTGTTTCCTCTACTGGGATTTTTCCATGGCAAAATCACTTCATCATGAACTTATTAGTATAAATGTCACTTTCTCAGATATGAGAAGAATGAATAACATTCTGCATTTTTTTCTATGTAAACCAGAGAGACAACAAAATATTAAGCAAGAAAGTTATCCACTTTTTCAATGTAGCTTACTTGTTATCATTCATTCATTTGGGGAACCACCTAAAAGGTTTATAGAGTACAGTGTAAAGTAGTCAGAATAGAGATGAACTGATAGCAAGGAGCCTAGGATGCTGAGATGAAGAAAAGGCGGGGGTCTAGATCAATTCTGAAACAGACAAACCATCACTGAGATACTCAAGTTGCTGTAGGTAGGTGGGAAAAAATGAACTTGCAAGAAAGTTAAGATGAGTTCTGTGTCTTCTACTTAGACTATCATCTCTAATTATATGCACTAGGAAAGAAAGATAACTGGAAAATAGTAGCAACAGTGATATAATTGCTAAAACTAAAGTAGTTTTTTATCGCATGCAAAAGGTAAGAGCAGAGAGTCCGTATGTTTTAGAGTTAAGAGTATTATCTCCAATGAGAAGTGTGCATGGTAACATTTTTGAGCCATTTGTGCTTGCATTCCCATAATGTTCTTCTTTCAACAGGGGATGGAGTTATTTCTGGGTATGTGGCTGCTTTGTGTCATCTAAGCACTAGACTTCATCCAGAAAATGACTGGACTAATCTTTCAGTTCTGCACCTCGGTATAGTATGCCTTTAAGAACAGCTTTAAAATACTTACTCATGAGCATACAACGACATATAAATGTCAACCAAAAAGCTGCAAACCCCATCCTCTTTTTGGGGGGTGAAGGGGAGCAGCAGATGGGAGAGTGGATTCTTAATTGCCAAGTTCTTACACACTTCATCTTCATTAAAGAGGACTGATTAATACAACATAAAGCTGGGCAGTGATGGCGCATGCCTTTAATCCCAGCACTTGGGAGGCAGAGGCAGGTGGATTTCTGAGTTCGAGGCCAGCCTGGTCTACAGAGTGAGCTCCAGGACAGCCAGTGCTATACAGAGAAACTCTGTCTCAAATAAATGAATAAATAAATAAATAAATAAAACAATATAAAATATACCTTGTTATAAGTGATTGCATACTGTCTTTAGAATTCACCTCAGAGAAGTTATCTCCAATGGCAAAACCAGTCTACATATTTATTTTTGTTCCATCTTTGAGGTAAGATCTCACTTAACCCAGGTTGGCCTCAAAGTCACTAAGAAGTCAAGGATAACCTTGAATTACGATCCTTCTGCCTTGACTCCCTAAGTGTTGAAACTGCCTGTGTGTATTACTAAGCACCATTTTAGTAGTGCTTGAGCCTTGTGCTTATTCGCAAGTACTACATCCTCTCAGCTAGTCCTGTTTTACACAATTCTATTACTGCTCCTTTTATGGATCCTTGACATTACATTAGATATTTAGTTTAGGTGTAGGTGTGGATTGTGTGGGTTGGCGTGATGCTGCTTGTATTCTAATGTTAATACTGGTCCCTCAAGACCTAGTTGCCCCAGAGACAGAGTTCACACATAGACCCAAATGACACTATGTGACCTTGTCCCCAAGTAATTTCTGATTGACAAGTAAAGATGCCAACAGCCAATAGATGAGTAGAAGAGACACAGACGGGATTTAGAGTTCTTGGACTTGAGGGTTTGGAGAAGAATCAGGAGAAAGAGAAACTGCCATGGGTTAGGTGAGTCATGAAAATGTGGCCCTGAAGGCTGGCCAATTGGAATTAAAAACAGCCCCAATGAAATATAGTAAGTAATAACTCAGGGTTATTGCTAGGAAAGTAGATTCTAATAGTATAGTGAGTAGATATCTGCTCACCTCTTGTGTTGTTTAACGTTTATTATACATAAAAAAGTTGTGTGTCCTTTATCTGGGAATTGAATGATCCCAGGTCAGAAACCCTAGATTGGGATTAAAAATGTCTACAACAGTGAATACATCATGTATGTATAGAAACTAGAAGACAATCTCTGGCATCATGCCTCAAGGACTTCCCAGCTTGACTTTTTAAGATGGGCGTCTCTCATTGGCCTGTGGCTTACTGACAAGGCTATGCTGGCTGTTTAGCCAGGCTCAAGAACTCACTTGTTTCTGCCAGCCAGCACTGGGATCACAAGCACACACTACCATGTCTAACATTTAAAAACAAAAACCAAAAAACAAAAAACACCTGGGTTCTGAGAACTAGACTCAGGACTTCATGCCTGTATGACACGTACTTTGCCAACTGAACCATCACTCCAATGAGATACTTTAGATATTTTTAAAAGTAGTATAAACTAGCTTAAGTGTGAAAAAATATTCACTTACCACAATGTCAAAGTGACAAACATTTACAGCCTCTATAGGTCACTAAAAGATTTAAAGATTTTCTTTAAGATAAACTTTGGTACAATTCTGATCAACTATCTATTCACTACCCTAGTTTGTACACAAGAGTTATGGAACGCTTACTAGGTGACACTGATAGATGAAATAAGGAAGGAAGGTAAACTGACAATTTAAACATGATGACTTAAGGTCTTAACATAAAGACATGTTCATGGGTAATTAATACTGGGACAGTGGTGGTGCAAGAAAACAATTACAGAGAACTAACACAAGATGAGAAATTCTATTTGCTAAAATTTTATAATTAGACACTAAAACCAACTCACAACAAGCTATGGATCTGTAATTCTTAATTGGTGGAGCTTTCTATTTTAAAGTGAATTATTTTAAGAAAAAAAGTAAAAATATAAAAATTCCAAATATATATTAATATATAGCAAATATATTAATAAATACTAGACACATGTAGAATATAGTATGTTTCATATATACTATATTATGAAAACAAAATATTACAGAATATGGAAGAATGCCTAGTTTGCTTCATACTTATAAATGTCAAGGAGCAGTTAAGGAACACATTATTTAATCCTCAGAACAATCTTAAAAAGAAGCAAATACCTTTATAGATGAAAAGAATGAAAATAGACAAATTGGTCAAGATCATACATCAATAAAGTTAGAAGCAACATTTAAATGCATGTCTAATTCCAAGTCAGTATATAACACCAGGATGCAGACAGTTAGGGAATAAAAGAGAATAGTCACCTGTGCAATCAACTCACACTATCACTGACAGCAATTACCTCATCTCCTGAGCACTCCCTCAGCCAGGCATGATGTTGGCTATTTCCTCCTTAACATCCTTGGTAACACTCCTGGGCATATACCCAGAAAATGCTCCAACATGTAATAAAGACACATGCTCCACAATGTTCATAGCAGCCTTATTTATAATAGCCAGAAACTGGAAACAACCCAGATGTCCCTCAACAGAGGAATGGATACAGAAATTGTGGTACATCTACACAATGGAGTACTAATCAGTTATTAAAAACAATGAATTTATGAAATTCTTAGGGAAATAAATGGATCTGGAGAATATCATCCTGAGTGAGGTAACCCAATCACAAAAGAACACACATGATAAGTGGTTATTAGCCCAGAAGTTTGGAATACAGGAAGAACAACCCACAAACCACAAGAAACTCAAGAAGAAGGAAGGCTAAAATGTGGACATTTCATTCCTTCTTAAAAGGGGAAACGAAATACCCATGGAAGGAATTGCAGAGACTGACTATGGAGCAGAGACTGAAGGAAGGATAAGCCAGCCTGATATAGCTATCTCCTGAGAGGCTCTGACAGTACCTGACTAAAACAGATGTAGAGGCTCACAGCCATCCACTGAACTGAGTACAGAGTCCCCAATGATGGAGTTAGAGAAAGGATCAAAGGAGCTGAAGGGTTTGCAGCCCCTTAGGATGAACAACAATATGAACTAACTAGTACCCTCAGAGCTCCCAGGGACTCAACCACCAACCAAGGACTGCACATGGAGGGGTCTGATTGTTCTGGCAGCATGTGTACAGTAGAGGATTGCAAAGTCGATCATCAATGGGAGGAGAGGCCCTTGGCCCTGTGAAGATTCTATGCCCCAGTGTAGGGGAATGCCAGGACAAATAAGTGGGAGAGGGTGGGGTGGCAAGCAGGGGACAGGGGGAGGCAACAGGGGTTTGTTCTTGTTGTTTTTTTGGGTTTTGGTTTTTTGGGTTTTTTGGAAGGGAAACTGGGAAAGGAGAAATCATATGACATGTAAATAAAGAAAATATCTAATAACAATAAAAAAAAATCCTTGGTAACATGAATCACTTATGTAACTGCCATGTCACAGAGGAGGAGACAAACTTGACTTTACAGTCTAAATCTTTAACTACAATTTCACCATGTATAATACTTTTGTTACTTTTTAAATACACTTAATCATTTGAAAACCATATAAAACACATAAAAGTTATTATAACAATGTGAACAATTCACAGGTCAGTAACATGACTCAGTGGCTTACTGCTAAGCTTGATGACTGACACTTGATCCCCAGAACCTACATGACTGAAGGAATCAACTACAAGTTGTCCTTTGACCTTCACATATGCACTCTGACAGACACAGATACAGACACACACACACACACACACATACACACACACACAATGAATACATGTATTTAGAAAGTTATAAAAAATAAAACTAACAATTCATATATAACTACAGCAAAAACCTTCATAAACATATCCTTATTTTGAATGGCTACTTTAAATAATGTTTTAATTCAAATCACTCTATCCTTAAAGAATACAGAAATTAAAATTGGCATTAAAATATTTTTGAAATATATTTATGTAGAAAAAAAAACTATCTGGAGAAAAATACAAATTAATCCACTACTCCTCTACTTTATACCAGTAGATAAATTGTTCCCTAACAATATATATCTGCTTTTCTTTGAGGAAGTGTTCAATACAATTGCAAGTTTATAAAATAGGAAAAACAGACCTTGGATGTAGCTCAGCGAAACAGCTCTTGCCTAGCATGTACAAGACCCTAGGTCTCATCCCCAGTAATATACCCTCACCACCATACTAATCCTTATCATTCTGAAAAACAGTTTTGCATCACTTGAAAAGTACTACTTTTCACTTTCCTTATACTATGTGTCCATATGTCCAGACATCTAACCCAGAACATATCTGTTCTTACTTATCTAAAGCATTCACTTTACTGTAGATAATACTAAAGAATTTAAAAGCACAGTCCTGAAAACTATCTTTCAAATAAACAATTAAAACAAGGCTTCCCATTTTAATTCCGGTGGAAAACGTCACTGGCTTCATGGATCTGGGCTTCTCGAGCTGCATTTCCAGCTGGGTAGATCTGTCTTTATGCTGGGCCAAGAGTAGAGCCACAGGGAGGTCGGAGCTCTCCTGCAACAAAGTTCAATACAAAACTTAAGACAGAAAGAATAAACAGCAACAACACTTCCAAAGTAGGCCTCTTCTATAAGCATTTGATGTCAACCTAAATATTCACTTTATATAGAAGATTTTATAAAAGAATATTAACATTCTATAATAAGAAAAGGCTGCTGTAGACTTATAAATCAAAATAATCTGCAAACGAGTATTTTATAAAGTCTACCTTAAAGAGAATATAATAGGGTCCTATTTCATCTAGCCACCAACCCATTTATTAAAGAAAGAAAGCTAATCACAAAAAGAACAGTGGAAAGGGGTATAACTTAGACCAGAGGTTTATCTGAGGCACATTCTTTTCACCTGGAGTTCAGACCATTTGAAATGGTTCCTATTAGATTTCACCTGAGGCTGTTTGCAAATCTTTCTTCTGTTTTGCACAATGGAACTATTTTAAGTCCGACCACATGTGTCTTTGTTTATTTTATACTTCATTTTTACATTTTAAATCAAAATTTAATCAAGTAACAAAATGATAAACATTTAGTATCATACATCAATACTACATAGGACCACTGTTTATACAAATCTGTACGTGCCCATATTTTGAGCAGCAAATTGCTTATCCTAATATGATCCTAACATGGAAACTTATTTATCCTGTTGAGCAATTACATGCTTGAGATACTGTGAAGCCTAGGTCTAAACTAAATGATACCTAGATTTCTACCTCTCTGAGCTGTCAATTAAATAAGAATCCAGAAACACATGCAGAGAAAGAGTATAAAAGTATATATTCTGTATGTAGAAACAAAGAAAAAATTATCAAAACCCCCACTCTTCTACTTCGTACAAGAAAGTTAAGTGTGAATGACTAACAGCAAGTATAAGGCCAGCATAGGAAATTTATTGAGGTCATCTAAAAATAAACAGAGAAAGGGACACAGCTCAGTGATGCAGTGCTGTACCTAGCATATCTGAAACTCTAGGTTCACTCCATGGAGCCACCAAAAAAGCAGGGTATTGAGCATTAAAAATAGCAGTCACCCAGAATTTAATCCTCAAGAAACTCCTTCATTAACATCTCATAATATAAAACAAGCATTACAACTGGTTCTTATTTTTCTTCCAACTCTAATCCACTAAAATTTCAGGCACAAATGTGGCTGATTAATACAATTAAAGTAACTGTTTTAAAGTTCCAGGACAGAAGTAGTAACAAACAACTACAATTTAACAGAATTGTGTGAGGATAAAGATGCACATCAAGGCTAATTTTTTTTAATTGCATTTCTTTACTTCTGTGTGTATGTGTGTGTGTGCGCACGCGCGCACACATGTATGTGTAACACACATAGAGCATGAGCAAAGGTCAAAGTAAACATGCAGGAGCTGATTCTCTCCTTCCACAAGAACATTAGGAGTTTTATAACATAGAAAGGCATGGTGACACAGGCTGAAATACCTAGTAGGAAAAAAATGGAGGTCTAGGCCAGCCTGTACTACATGAAATACTGTCTTAGAAAAAAAACCCAAAATTACTTTATAACAAAATTATTTTTGCAGAGCAGTATCACGAAAATGAAAATCATTAGGACTCACACCACTTTTCTTCAAAAAATAAATCCTAATCCTAAACCTGGGTTTAGCAAGAATAAAGGTGAGTAAGAAATAACATAAGAATAGTCTTCAGGGGCTAGAGAGATGGCTCAGTGGTTAAAAGCACCGACTGCTCTTCCGGAGGTCATGAGTTCAAATCCCAACAACCACATGGTGGCTCAAAACCATCCATAATGAGAAACGAATTAAAAAACAAAACAAAACAAAAAATCCTATGGGCCAGAGCAAGTGGGGGGAACAAGCGGGAGAAGGGAAGGGGAAGGGGGAGGGGGAAAAGATAGAAGGATAGTCTTCAGTACCTTTGTTTCATTTTTCACAACAAGTAACAACAAAGCCCTTGTAGTACATTGCGGTGTATTTCTGCAACAAGTTTAGATCTCCATTAGGTATTTTGTAATCAACTATAACATTAAATAAGATTTTAAATGGGCTATAGCCAAAAGTATCTTTTAAGTATATCTTTTCATATACAGAAAGTAAAAAATTAACAAATATTCTTGGCTAAAAAGTTAAACCATTGTGCTAGGAAGATAGAGGGACAGGTCAAAGTGCTTGCCCAAAAGCCTGGACACCTGAGTTTGATCCCCAAGTACATATATAAAGACAGTAATAAAGCAACTCCACAAGCACATCATACACTCACATATAATTAATTAATTAATGTAGTAAAGTCATGTCAAGGGCCAGAGAGATAACTCAGTGTTAAAAGCACTTGCTATTGATCCAGAGGATCTAACTTTTAGAACTGAACATTTTTCATTTAAAAGTGTAAGCACATAATGACTGAAATATCTGCCTAGCCTAAGGACCTATATTTGGTTCCTAGCACCCACTCCAGGCTGCTGACAGCTGCCTAGAACTCCAGTTCCAAGGAACCCAACGCGCTCCTCTCACTTTGGAGAGAACCTGAATTCTTATGCACATACCCATAAGCAGATATGCACACATACACATAAATAATAAATCATTTTTAAAAGTTAAATAATTAGCTTCTAACTTATAATATTTGAAATACTTATGCATAACTGATATTTATTCTAAAAAGCAAAACTGCATATAAAAAAGCAAGACAGTGGGGCTGGAGACATGACTCAGCAGTTAAGGTGCTTGCTGCTCTCTCAAGGAGCCCAGCACTTAGGTCAGGCAGCTGACCCATTCATATAAAGATACACACATACACATGGTTCCTAAAAATATATTGAAGCAACACAGTGTGTTCACTTTAAATACGCTGCTAACCAAAACCAGTTTATTATAATCTTAGTACCAACTGGGAGTAACTGGGACCAGCGGGACCAGGCACACAGGAACTCCACCAGCCCAGTGACTCTGGTTC
>NW_022196912.1:88176333-88176746 GCF_008632895.1 Mastomys coucha | reverse complement strand
AGTCCCACAACACACAGAGAAAGCCCCACTCCCAGGTGATCTAACAAGTCCAGGATCCCAGGATCCCATAATCAAAGGATCACAGAGACAGCTTGACTCTGAGGAGTTCTGACACAACCAGAATCACAGGAAGGACAGGCTCCAGTCAGATTTAGCAAGGGCAGGTAGCACTAAAGTTAACCAGATGGCGGGGGACAAGTGTAAGAAAATAAAGAACACAAACCAAGGTCACTTGCCATCATCAGAACCAAATTCTCCCACCATAGCAAGTCCTGGACACACCATCACACTGCAAAAGCAAGATTCAGAACTAAAATCACTTCTCATGATGATGATACAGGACCGTAAGAAAGACATAAATAGCACCCTCAAAGTAATACAGGAGAACACAGGTAAAGAGCTAGAAGCTCTTA
>NW_022196912.1:88158643-88174301 GCF_008632895.1 Mastomys coucha | reverse complement strand
TTGTTGTTTTATATCAAACAACTTTTATAATACTTATTTTTATTGTTATAATATTTTAGAAATTTTAAAGAATATGACAAAAAAGATATTGTAGGTATTGAAGGGGGGACTATGAGAGGAGCAGTGGTACAAAGGGGAAATAAGAATGTGATTCAATTCTATTTAATTAAAATATGTTTTTAAATGTTAACAAATTCAGATAAATTGAAATCATGTAACTTTTCTCATCACAATGCAATAAAAGTTTAAAAAAAAGAAAAAAATAATCTTAGTACCTCATTCACATTAAAAGAACACAATGTTTAAATGTCTTGATAGCTGAAATTTTGTAAAAATTAAGCATTCTAAGTATCAAACTTTAATATGAAGCCACAGAATTTACTTTAAACTTATCACTTGTATTTTAGCACTCAAAATGTTGGAGCCTGAAGGCCTTTATGAGTGTTAAAAAAGAACTAAGCATGGGTTGTGGGGACAAGCATGTCTCTAGAGCAAAGCACGTCTCTAGAGCAGCCCAGGCCTGTGAAGTGTGCTCTGGGGAACAGAGCATGAGGGTCCAGTGCTGGGGTTACCTCTCTGCTCTGAGACTCACACTTCACCTTGGAAGGCTGCAGAGACCATATAATTGCCTAAAGGCACACCATTTAATATTTAAAGAAATTTTAATAAGACGGCCTGTAATACTCATTAAAAGCTTTATAATGACCATTTTTAAAGATTATTTTAACTTACCTTAAGCAAGCCATCTGGCAAACAATATTCCTAATAAGAATCAGCTACTGCATTTGACAACAGCATTAACTCATAAAATTTAAGACATAAATGGAACAGAATTTTCAAACAGGAATATAAAAAGATTTAATAACACAGAACCTGATTAAAAATCTTTTTCCAAACTATTAAAAAATTGAATTTACAGTTAGGATTAAAATAAATGGACTTTTAGCCAACATTATGGCAAATGCAAAGCCATAAACATTCAGACCGTAACATTAAACCCTGTCACATACAGTATAATGTGCTGCCAGTGCTTTTCAGAATGTTAAAAAGTGATTTTGGGCATAAAGACAAGCTCAGAAAAACAAAGAAAGAAAAGAATTCCAATAAGTCGTCCTTGCATCAAGTGTCATTCAGGGGCTATTTCAAACACTGAACCTTTTAGACATACTTACAAAGGCCAATGCTAGCTTTCTTTTTTTATAAAAATCTAACATGAAAACACATAGAAAAATACATTTTCACTTCATTAAACAGACCAATCATGATAAAATAAATTTAATGAATTTAGTTTGTAAAGGATTGAAAGTAACAAAAAAATTTAATAAAGATTGAAGTAATCTATAAAAAATTTTAAAAGTTAAAATCAAAAAACCAAACTGCAGTGTTATTCTATAAACTATTATATACTGATGAACTGTAATAATGAATACAGTGACTCACTGAGCACCACCCTGTCCCATGCTCTAAAGAGTAAGGAAAATATGTGCAGTAATGACTTGCAGGTGAAGAAAACAGGAAGCGAGGAGGGAGCTCACAAGAACCAGTGTAAGCCCCAGATCACACACAATGCACAACACTGGAAGGACGTCTTACTTCATGCCTCACTGCATGTTGAGGGAAGCTTGATGCCAACACAGCTCCATGAGGTAGCAAGGCTCAGTGCTCTGAGGACTGACAGGCTCTGGAAGTCCAACTGCTACAAAGGATTAATGGGAGACTGTGCTGGGGAACGGTTAGTGACTGAAGCACGCATTCTTCTGGCTCAGATGCTGTAGACTTGAGTTTAGAAGCAAATTCGTTCTATACATTGAAAGTGGGTAGGGTTTTTCACTACATTTGTATTTATTTTATCTGAGTGCATATATGCACGCTATGGAGCAATGTGGAGGTCAGAGAATAACTTGTGAAAGCCATCTCTCCTTCCACCGGGTGGGTTGTGAGGCTTGAACTCTGGTTGTCAGGCTTGGCAGCAAGCTCCTTTACCTGCTAGAGCATCTCGCCAGCCCTCCATGAGTATTTATGATAAGCACTTTCTACATAAATCATCCTCCATTTTCTCACCTACACCTGATTTAAACGTAATCTTGCTTTTTATTTTACTTCTGGTTAACTAGCTTAAAATGCTGTTGGATCAGAAAAGGCACAATAGAAAATATATTTACATTTATTCTATCACAGAATTAATAACACAGCAATTAAGGCTGGAAGCATATCAATACTTAGGAAATGCCTCATGAAAAATAAAATGGAGACAGCATAAAAAGGGGACAATGCAGAAAGACTTTCCCAGAAAGGAACATTTTCCAGCTTGTGATGTCATCAGTATCACAAAAGGTTATAATAAATATCAACAATAAAGTACGAATCCTATGAACCACATCTTAGACCACAGTTACTATGGCTATTTGTTAACAAAGTTGAATACAGAGCTAACTGATAGAAAGTACTATATTCTAATAACATTTCATCCAAATATGTTATTTTCATGCAAAAATATGATATGCAGCCACTACATTTCAACACATAACCAACATATTCACAACCAGCTTGTTAGGAAAGTATCAAGAGAAAATGCTCTGAAAACAATGTGTTAGTAAGCTTAGAGACATACCTAGTGAGTATTATTTATATTTGTCAGTTATGTTACTCTTTCATCTGAAAGTGAAATGAATATAGACAAAAGCTGAGAAAGGGAAGGAGGAAGAAAGAGGGGAAGGTAAAGAAGAGCAAAATGAGAGTGGGGAGATGGGAGCAGAGGAGGATGGGAGAAGAGGAAGAGGAGAAAGATGGAGGAAGAAGAGGAGGAAGATGCAGGAGGAGGAAGCGGAGGAGGATGGAGAGGGTAGGAGTGTAATACAGCAGAGCTTCACTTTGTCAGCCTTCTTTAAGGTCCACAAACATGTCATATCCACAAGCATTTTCACTCCTTAGGATAAATCACTTTAAATCCTTGATAGAGGTTGGAAAGATTTAAAAGGGAGCATGTGACTATAATAAAAAGTATAATTAAAGTCATGACCAGGATTCTATCACTTAACTCTCTTTGGAGTAGAAATTGAGTATCAATTTAATATATTCTATACCAAATTCTAGAAACACGTCCATTTTCTAGAGCAGACACTATAGAAGTGGTCAACATCGACCCACGGAGGGGCAGAATCTACACCCCATTCCCTGAGATGGTGCAGGTTCTGCACTGATCAGTAGATATGATATGCCACTTTCCCAGCCCAAGCCTTCAAACCATGGGATATCTACTTCTTCACTCCTAGACTACAGCTCTGAGATACTGTAAACATGTTCTCAACACACAACGACAGAAGCCACATGGGCAGCAAAGGAGACCTGCAGAGGACAGGATTTCAAAAACCCACTTGAATTACTTTATTGTTTTGTTTAGATATCTTACATAGACGCCTTACTATGTATCCCTGGCTGTCCTGGAACTCACTCTGCAGACTAGGCTGGCCTCAAATTCAGAGATCCACCTACCTCTGCTTCCTGACTGCTGGGATAAAAGGTGAATGCCACCCAAAATTGACTCACAGAATTGTACGCATAAATATTACATGGGAAGAGGGGTTGGGGGATGTGTCTTGCCATTCATCAATAACTATCAAAGCAAAAGTATAGCTTGCTCAGCAGGTAAAGGCCCTGACCTGCCTCATAAGCCCAACTACCTGAGTTCAGAACCCAGGAAAAGGTTGAGGAGAGGACCAAGTCAACAACATTGTCCTCTGGCCTCTCTACACACACCACAGCAGGCACATGCTCTCACCCAGTACCATCCTTGTGCACAATAATAGTAAATAAAATTTAAAAACTTTTTAAAATGTATTGGAAAAAATGGAAAGTAAACTAGAGCGGGAACACTCTGAACTCCTATGAAATGCCATTATTCTGCAAAATCCCTGGGAAGATTAATTTCTTAAGTGGTAACTGCATTAAACTTACCAGCTCATCTAAAAAGGCCTGCTTGTTCTTCCTTTTCAGAATCTGCTGCAGCTCTTCTTCCTTTTGTATGAAGAGTCGTCGCTGTTCACTTTCTTGGCGTTCTACCTCCAAAGCTTCCTCCAATTCCTCCTGCTCCCGAGTCTAAACAAACATTTCCATAAGGAATGGAATGAATTTACCAGTCAATAGCTATCCTCTACCATAGTCTTCTAGCTTATTTACTAGAAGCATAAAGCAAATTAATCACATGTGCCTTAATAAAGCAACAACTCTATACAGAACAACTAGGACACTTGTTACTTTATGGGAGCATATACTTATTATCCCAGGGAAGGACAAACACCAAACCAAGTACACTAAGCCCAGAGCAGAGATGGAGTAACTAGTTAATACTGGGCAGCAGGGTGGGGTGGGGCTAATTTGTAATTATTATAAACAATTTAAAGTCATGCAATTTACAGAACTTAACATGGATTTTTTAAATTCATGTATTAGGCAAATTCCTCCTTCAATAAAACACCAAGTTTTCGAGGAGAAAAAGGAACTGTACTCCAACACTACAGCCTCATTATGTGCAAAATTATGCAAGGTCCACTGTATTCTGAGGTCAGCAAACCCACACCTCAAGCAAACTCATTTTCAAAGCCATTTCAGTTTACTCTCTTCTCTGTTCTCCTTAAGTCAGCTTATTGTAAGCATTTCTCCTAATCATTTTTACCAATTTCTAAACCCGTTACATAAGTCAATGTACTTAATACAAGCCTCTATGTTAAGAAGGGAATCCAACTTTATCCAGAAGGATTAGTAAGAGCAAACATAAGAAGATATAACTACATGTTGTTGGAGTGTCTCCAATTAAGCACATCAAGTATGGATACAGCATATGCAGTATATGTAGTAATGACACTACTGATATGGTGATAAGTTTTCCTTGAGACTTCAAGTTTATAAACAGATTAAAGATCCACATCCTGGTACTAATAAATATTACTTCATTTTTGGTGAGGTACTCCAATCCTAGAGAGATTCCACGCTCTCTCATCTTTGGATGTTAGCTGTGTGTGTCTCGTTTGCAGTGCCCGTAAGAGTCAGGACATTACTAAGGGGCCATGGGGAGGGGCTTTCCAGAGAGTGAAGTGAGACTGCTCTGGCATAGAGTTAAAATGAAGTAATGGACTAGTAATGGTTAAATTGGGAGTAAAGGGGAGGACAAAGGAGGTATAATGGAGAAGAATAAAAACACTAAAGACATACTACTACCACTACCACTATAAAAGCTTTCTAAAATATACAATATACATAAAGAGTTAACATTAATTATGCTATAACAGAACAATGCCCCAAATAAACTCAAGAGATTAGAAAATTAAAAACCCCAATTCCAGGTATGAGTTACCACTTTTGGAATTATTGGCCAGTGAAATCCCATAGACCTCCAAACAATACAGGCTATAATCAATACTACTAGTGATCTTCCATAATTTGAAAGAGAGAAGGGGAGTCCTAAAATTGGGCCAGTATGGAACTAGAAACTTTATCCCTTCCACCTAGCTTTCATGGTGCTGGAAGGTGCTCTCCGCATGTTACCAGAAGAGGAAAGTAATCATCAACCTTACTCAGTGGTGAACTCTGAGAGCTACAACTAGAGAGTCACACCCACTGGTGCAATAGTGACACAAACATCATGAGAGTGACCAACCACTTTCTCACTGATTTAAGTCCAGCTCTATAAGATGAAATCCTTACTTGGCACCATTGTTGAACTTGTGGCTAGACAGGTAATAGGCCCTAAGAGAGAATGTACTACTATTAGGCCACTAATCTCAAAGTATCTCTTAATGACTTAGTGTTATACCCACAGATCAATGTATCTATGAACCCTAATATGAGCACCTTTCATTTAAACTAGATACAGATTAAGAGTGATCCACAACTGGCCAGGGTGCAGAAACTAAGAGACTAAAAGAATGCTCAGTCCTAAAGGGAACGTATATACTGCAACCCTCCTCCTAAGGCTGAGAGATCAATGGAGAAGTGGCAGCAGGGAGAGTCTATGAGCCTGAAGCAGTAGATGACTAAAAACAATGTCTTCTGAACACAACAGAGCAGCCCAGGCTAGACCAAATCCTAGCATGGAGAGGAAGTTGGGCACACAATCCCACCTCTGGCCATGCAGCTACTAGCCATAGCTGCAGTGAGAGGAACAAAGAACTTTCTCTGAGAGTACCGCTCCTGCGAAGTCGACCACTCTCTGGTAGAAGACCACACATACAAGAATATTTGAGCAGCACAAATTTCTTTGGAAATACTTTTGTAAAGGACACAAAGATGGGTGTGTAGAACAGGGAGGGGTAAATTGAGAAAGAGGTGAAAAGAGTGGGGGGGTGAATATGATTGGAACACATTATATGAAATGCTCAAGGAACTAATAAAATCTTAAATATTATGTGAAAGATGTTACTCATACAAAAGAAGAAAATGCTTAGCAACCAACCAGCTTTAATTTATTTTTCTGAATGACATCTTTGTTTTCTTTTTGATATATTTCCATTTTCTTTTTGGTGTTCTCCAAATCCACATTGTTGGTCAAATTGAAAACTGTAACAAAAAGGAAACAATGTCATGAATTTTAATAGTTTTAATATAAATCTTAAGGTGACTATAAAAGCCAAAGCTTCAGCATTTTGACTTCTACTCATGAGATTAACAGTCTTTATGGTTTTATTTGTATCTTTTATCTATTTATCTTATTGAATCACTCATGACTACCTTTGACTCTACCTATCTGCTAATCTCTGCCCTCTACAGACACTAGCACTTACATGGTACATCTAGAGACACACACATGAACACACACTCAAACCTAAACTTAGTAAAAATGAATCAAAGACTAACTTACCTATATTGCAAACATCTACAGAATAGGTAACACAGGTACTTGATCTAATTATCTCACTTAGCCTAATTCATACGTGGCAGATATAGGGTTATGTTCTTTCACTTATTAAATGTGTGTGTGTGTGCACGTGCGCGTGCGCGAGCGCGCATGTGTGGTGCATGTTCTACAGAATGTGTGAAGGTCAGAATACAATTTGCAGGTAGCAGTTCTCTCCTCCCATCATGTGTTTCCAGGAGTGGAACTCTGGTCACCAGCCTTACAGCGGCTCCCTTTACCCACGAATCCATCTCACCAGTCCCAGATATGGTCTAAAACTAACAGCTCAGCCAAGGCATATGGCTAATAATCACTAGAACCAGGACTGTAATGGAGGTAAATCTCAAAATCTGAATTTTTATCAACAACAAATGTGTTGTTTCTGCAAATGCTTGCCCAGCTGAGTATTTTTCCCCTATAGAAGCTCCACATATCTAAGACTGTAGCTTTAAAATCTACACAGAACAACATTAATATCGAGATCTGACCGCCACCATCTCCATCTTAATCACCAGCTCTTCCTTCACTCACCCTGCACTGACAATTCCCCTTCTATGAATGCCAAAAACATTACTTCTTACCAGTCTCTTCATCTCGTCCACTTTCTACCCTATATAATTTTTTCAATGTACATGTCTTGTTAGATCTACTAGAATGTTCATTTACTATTGATTTAAACTTGCTGTTAAATATAATTTTAAAAACAAGTAAACTTCAATTCTAAGTGAAATGTATATGGCTAGATGAAATTAATTTCTTTTATAATCATAAATACCATAATAAATCCCAATAAAAGCAAAACAGACTATGTTTATTTAATTTTCATTTAGAAAATAAAGGTATTAGCAATATAATAGATGTAAATTATGATCACAGATAATACAACCTCTTTCTCTCAAAAATAAGGATCATAAAATTTAATTACTAACACAAAAACTTCTTAGATGAAGCAAGCTTACTCATGCCACAGTGAACCACAATGTCATGAGAGCCTCAGAGAAGAAACAGAAGCTAACTCTCTCTCTAACAATCATTTGACCCTCTATCTGTTTGCTACTGTAGCTTAGATGTTGACCTGACTCTAATCAAGAATTAAATGCAAACAAAAAACCTATTATATTTTCTGGAAGCTTTAACATTATTTAAGTACAATTTCAAAGTCTTTTGACATTCAGAATTTACAATTAAAGCCCTTTGGGCTTTCTCATCCTTTTAAAATAAGTATTCTCTGCACTCAAAGAAAATCTGCTTATTATGAAGCTAAGAAGAAGTGTTTGAGATGATCCCTGAGGCAAGGAGGAACAAAAAGTCCTATGTGCATATTGTCACGCTCACAGAGAAGGGTCTGTTGCTATTGACACAAGAAAGCTCATCTTCACGTGTACCTTCTATTGTAAGTTTTTGATACCATCATCCAAAACTGCAAATTTTAATTTTTATATGTGTGCTATTCAAAGAATTCATAATGAGATTTATATAACAGAATGTCTTCATCCCCATTGTCTGCCTCCTCAAACACTGACCTGAGCTAACCCTGTCTCTAATCCTCTAGTGTATGTGTGAGCTTCTATACTTCTACTACACAACCAAAGTTAAAAGCTCTTTCACACTGTCAAAAACAGCTTAGACAACTTCCTTATTAGCTATGGGCTAGTAGCTAATGATTTGTTTGTTTGTTTTATGACAGTTTCCTTTGCAATCCAGGCTGGCCATCTCATGACCATCCTGCCTGTCTTTTGGGTACTAGAATTGCATGCATATACTACCATACCAATACCAGGCCAAAACCTACATGCTACTCTCTGACTATTTCTCAGTACTCTGTATTTTAGACATAGACTAACTTCTCATTAGGCCTATCATACATTTTCAAAGCACTTTGAGCAAGAAATATCTACTAGGTATTTACTAGCAATATGAACTTGTTCACAATACTTGAGCTCTTTGTGCTTGTTCTCCATATACAAGAGGGCTAAAAGTGCCTGTCTCTTTTAGAATTTTGAAAATTAGAGTGTGTATGAAGCTCACTCTGGTCATCAATAGGTGTCTATTAAACTAACATTTTGTTCTTTTGAGTAGCAGTGAAAGTCAATACAGACATCAAAGTATCTTGATTGAAAGGACGAATAAAGCAAATGTAGACAGCAACAGAAACAAGATTCTGAAAGAGTTTTATTCCTACAATAACAACCAAAACAATGCCTCACAACAAAGTGATAGAACCAAACTAATATCTTTACTCCAACCCTCTTTCCTGCAGACTCCCTGTATAACAAGACAAACCAATGGGGGAAAAAAAGTGATATTACAACTTGCACTGCCTTTTGTTGGGGGAAGGGTTGTGTAGAGAGTGCAGGTACACATATGTGTACATGGATATGGAGGACAAAGGACAAGCTTAGATATCATTCTTTTAATGGGGACATCACCTTGTATCTTTTTTTTTTCTCCCCAGAGATAGGGTTTCTCTGTGTAGTCCTGGCTGTCCTAGACTTGTTCTATAGACCAGGCTGGCCTCGAACTGGCAGAGATTCACCTGCCTCTGCCTCCTGAGTGATGAGATCAAAGGATTGCACCATCACCACCTGGCATTCACCTGGTTTCTTGAGACAAGGTGTATCACTGACCTAGAATGTGCCAAGTGGTAACCCACTTGAGGCTGGCAGGTCTCAAGACCCATGGATCTGCTGTCTCTGCCTCCTTCATGCTGGGATTACAAGCACAAGCCAGGACAGCTGATCTTCTCACCTGGTCCCAGGGGTCAAACTCAGGTCCTCAAGCTTACAGAGCAGGCACTTTGCCAACTCTTCCAGCACTCCAACTTGCATTATCTTGATTAGTCACACTGAACAGAAGTGTTCAAGGTCATATTCCAAGTCATCTATCTATTCTTTCTAACTCGCGTCCTATGCCAACTCAGTGAGTGAATATTCTCTCTAAAATGTCCTCTTTGCTATGGCCACCACTAATGTCTATTCTATGAGTTCCTTATTTCTTATCCATACTACTGAAACCATCTTTTAAAAATCTCACTGGCTCCCTATAAGCCACTGACTAAATCTTACTGAAAGCCAAATTTACAAAGTTTCTCATTTTATATATACCGCTTGAAAATGTATGTATTTATTTAATAAATATGGGTATTTTAGCCAGGCAGTGGTGGCACACACCTTTAATTTCAGCACTGGGGAGGCATAAACAGGTAGATCTCTGTAAGTTCAAGGCCAGCTTGGTCTACAAAGCTAGTTCCAGAACAGCCAAGGATACACTGAGAAAGCCTGTCTCATAAAAACAAACAAACAAAAAAACAAAACAAAACAAACAAAAATATGGCTGTTTTTGCCTACATGCATGTCTGTCTATGCAACACATGCATGCCTGGTGGCCTTGGAGGCAAAAAGAAGGCTTAAGATATCCTGGGCTCAGAGTTACAGACAGTAACAGTTGTGTGATACTACCTGAGTGTTAGGAATCAAGCCTGGGTACTCTGAAGAATAGCCATGCTCTTAACCACTCAACTATCTCTCCAGCCTTTTTAACAAATAACTAGATATATATATAGGATACAATATATTTGGCATATGTAAACATATGGAATTATTATAGAAATCTGATGAGCAAACCTATCATATCACATGCACTCTTTTTTTGTAGTGGGACCATTTAACAGGTGGTATCTAATTGTGAATTTAATTTGCATTTTCCTGATAAATAGTGATGTTGAGGATCACTACATATACCTATTAGCTAGTTGTCTAGGTTTTTGTTTTAGTGATGTCTACTTTTTAATAAGGTTATTTGCATATGGGCCCCAAATTGCCAATTCTTTGAAATTAGTTCAACTCATAGACACAAACGAACAAAACAAAACATAAATAGGCTCACCCAGAATCTTATGAAAAATCAAGGTCCCTGTTGTTTCATCCCTTAAGCCTGGTCCCTAGTTTCTCTGTCTTTCAATTTCCTTCAGCTTCCTAGAATTCTTGGTTGGAACTATAACAGTTCCAACTTGCTATGGCCTCTTTTGCCTTTTTTGTATCCCAGGGTTTCTAACCACATTAATCACACGACCTTTAATGTATATGGAAGCTCTCTTTGTGAGGGCTGTTCTGCTTGTCCCACACCAGAACATCTTCTTGGCCTGTGTCCTAGTGCTGCCCCTTTCACTGGTGTTCACAATTCTACAATCTTCTTAGTCAAATCCTCAGGGACTCATGGCTGCTAATATACACAAAGCACAAACGAGTACATTAGAATGAAGAAACACCAGTTCTAAAATACTAACATAGATCAAAAAAAAACAAATTATTTTCTGCACATGCTCCTATTGTGTTCTGTACATGCTCCTACTGAGACATAATCACTTGGACTTTAAAAGGACATTTTTAAAAATACTAATTCTAACGAATTTTAATTTCTAATCTTTTATATATAAATACTCCATAATGATGCTTTTTATCATATTTTAACAATAAAGTTATGAATTGAGAGAATAAAAAGATGGTTGTTTGATGCTCATAGTTTCTGTCTAATTTTCATAGGCCAATTCTTTTTCATTTTATCATTTCCAAACCCAAACTCTGTAACAAATATAGCATTTTTTTGTTTTATTTTTACTTGCTTAATGTGTGTTTTACATTTATTTATTTATTTATTTATTTATTTAGTGCACATATGTGGTAGCCAGAGGACAACTTGGGGAGTTGGCACTCTCCTCCCACCTTGGGGGGTGTCTTCATGCTGCGTGGCAAGCACTCTTGTCTAAGTCATCTCACCAACTCTAATTATCACACTTTAAATTTTCTTTGATTTGATTGAAAATCACACTTTGATTTTCTTAATCAGCATTTCATAACTTCCATACCTTTTAGCAGTTCTGGAACTTTCTTTAGCAAAAGTGAAACAAACATGAATCCCTAGCCCAACACTGAAAGAGGGGGACCAAGCAGAAACAATACACTTGAGAGGAAAATACCTTCTTACTATTCACACTGAAAAGAAGCACTAGGGTTATTCTAACTTCTGCCTTGAAAACCCTGACTAGTCAAATGCTCAACAGTCAACTGCTTCAAAGTTTTCACAACCTACTGTTGTATGACAGCATAAATGACAGTGACCATTTTTTTTAATCTCATTATCATAGACAGAGGTGAAAGAACACCTACAAAGTCAATCAAAGCACTTCTGTTGCTTTTATGGCTTGGGTAGAGCTGGGACTTGCACACCCTCCGTGTCAGCTAAAGAATGCTACCTCTACTAATAATTTCTCCACGACTCAAAATTACTCAAGAATGATTTAAATTTGACAAATGTAATACAACTGCAAAAAAAAAAAGTAACCTGTGACCATTGGCAACCACTACTTCATCAAAATCCATCAGGAGCCTTGTGTGTGAGAGATTGTCTAGGCATCTAAAAGAGAACAGCACAAGATCAAGGCCAGCACATCAAATTAAAACATACCGATTTCCTCCACTTCTTCCAGAAAATCATTATACTCTCTTAAACTAGGAAAATCTTCTTCCCTTTTATTGTATCTACAGAGAAGAAAAATATCAAAGTATTACAAATCATTATAAACCATTTTATACAACCAGCTTGCTTATCCCTATCTAATTCAAGAATTATGTATAGAAAAAGACTGCTTACTGTGTAAAACGCTGTGTTCTTGATGCCAGGTTTAAAACTAACCAAGAATGAAAGCTGAGTTTACCAGGGGTTTTTGTTGGCTTTGTTTCGTTTGGTTGTCCTGGTTCTTTTGTAGGGTGTGGAAGGTTGATTTCGTTCACAAAAGGCATGTGTTCTACCACTGAGCTATGCATGCAACCCAAAAACACTATTCTTAAAATTCTTATGATTACAGGGAAAATGTAGAATCAGGAGAGAATGGCATCACATACAATTCTTAAAAGACCTAAGTAAAAAGATTTAATGACATACTTCAGGGATTTAGAAATGAATTTAAGCAAGACATATCACTGTAAATTATATTATTTATTTATTATAGAGCCATTAATTGCATAAAACTGAAACTCAATTGGAAAAAGGACTCTCATTTTTTTTCATGATAATATGACCTAAAAATATTAGGTCTGCCAGCTAGTGGTAGAGCACGTCTTAAATCCCAGACCCAGGAAGCACAGGCAGGTGGATCTCTGAGAGTTCGAGGCCAGTCTGGTCTGTAGAGTGAATTCCAAAACAGCAAGGGTTACACAGAGAAACCCTATGGGGTGGGGCTGGAGGTATTGTAATGTATCTGTGAATAATAACAAAACTAAAAAAAGTTAAAGATAAGCCGGGTGGTGGTGGCGCACACCTTTAATCCCAGCACTTGGGAGGCAGAGACAGGTGGATTTCTGAGTTCGAGGCCAGCCTGGTCTACAGAGTGAGTTCCAAGACAGCCAGGGCTATACAGAGAAACCCTGTCTCAAAAAACCAAAACAAAACAAAACAAAAAAGTTAAAGATAAAAGATCAGAATATAAAAGGTGGCACTTTTAAGTAATACAAGTAAATAAGAAGCTCAGCTGGGCCACTGATAAAAGTATCACAAAGTCACCATCTAGCAAGATGTTACTAAACAAACATTAGTAAAATGTATACCCCTAAAAATAAGAACTGAGAGGGGCCGGAAGGTGCCCAGTGGCTAACAGCCTGTATTATGCTTGGGATATAAAGAAAGGAGACTTGATTCTGTGGCCATCGCTTCTGCCTTCTTTCTCTTCATCCCTCATTGAACTTCCAGAAACACAGGCATCGGAGGCCCACCACTTCCATGGTCTACCCCAGGCACTAGGAGGAGGGCTCCAGGAAGAATCTGCCACTTTCAGTAGGAAAAAAAAAAAAAAAAAGAATTGGCAGCTGCTGGCTGTGAGGACTGTGTGCTTGGTTCTGGCTTTGCTGCACCTTTCTTTATAGTATGGCACCAAGAAACTGAAGAAGCAAAATGCTTAAATCGTCCTTTTAATAGATAATGAAAAATATTTAACAGATATGATCTCTGAAAAGTGGCTTAAACTCTTGAACTCTTTGAACTTTCATACTAAATAAGATTGTAAATAAACTAATGTCATGAAAAGAAAGAAAGAAAGGAAGGAAGGAAGGAAGGAAGAAAGAAAGAAAGAAAGAAAGAAAGAAAGAAAGAAAGAAAGGAAGGAAGGAAGAAAGGGAGGGAAGAAGGGAGGGAGGGAGGGAGGAAGGAAGGAAGGAAGGAAGGAAGGAAGGAAGGAAGGAAGAAAGAAAGAAAGGAAGGAAGGAAGGAAGGAAGAAAGGGAGTGAGGGAGGGAGGAAGGAAGGAAGGAAGGAAGGAAGGAAGGAAGGAAGGAAGGAAACCTGTACCACTCTTGCAGAAGAGCAGAGTTCAGCTCCCAGCACCTCATCTGGCAGATTACAACTGCCTCTTACTCCAGCTCCCAGAACACCAGCATTCATATGTGCAAATCCACACACATACATACACTCACAATACAGATAATTAAAAATAAAACAAACCATTTTTAAAAATTAAGACATGAGGTATGGGCTAGATATGTGGCTCAGAGGTGAGCATATGATAGAGTACTCAAGGCACTGGGTTCAATCCCCCAAAACCAAGACCAAAACAAAACCTTAAGGAAATATATTAATTTTAAAATACTAAAGTACCTTCTAACAAAAGGGCAAATAAAATGAAACTCAAAACTACTAACAAGTCATAACAATACACCCATATGCATGCACTATCATTTAAGTGTTGAAATAAGCTTCAAACTGACACTTAAATGTTACCTCTGTAGTCTTTATAGTAAATCTGTTTTCTTTGCTGCTTTAATTTCTGTCTCTTTAATAGCCTAGGCTACTTTATTAGTAAGCCATGAGAACAAGGTTTATAGCTATTTTTTATACATCATGTCTTAATTACTTAATACATAAAACAGATATTTATTTGACAATTAAGTAATAAATAGCAAATGAATAAACTGTAAAGACATCAAGAGGCTTTTCTTCAGCAAGGGTTAGATATCACACAATTCTCTATAAACTCAACAAATTTTGTAAAACAAGTATATAGATGATTTTATAACTACTTTGTTACTTGCCCAAATTGTTCAAAATTACATAAGCAAATAATAATAATGACTATTGAAATAATTATTGATGTTTTCTTTGCTGGCCAAATCCCTTGACAATAACACTTACATCTTTAGTACTTTTTTCCGAATTTCAACCTCCTTGTCAACAGTGGGATCTTCAAAGAGCTGTACCCTGAAGTTGCTCTTTCTCAGTGGAGTACCACACTCAGGACAGTTTCCAGCTCCTCTTACAAACAGTAAGTCCACACAACTCTCACACCTATAAAGAAAGAACACATGTAGCAATAGTAGTAATAATAACAGTTAAACAAGAAGGGTCATGAATGTGAAAGGGAATGGTAGAGACAGGGAGAACTAGAGTAGGAGAGGGAAATGATGGAAACATGGTATTCATGGATAAAATTCTTGGAAGAAAGAAAGAAAGAAAGAAAGAAAGAAAGAAAGAAAGAAAGAAAGAAAGAAAGAAAGAAAGAAAGGAAGGAAGGAAGAAAGAGAGAAAGAAAGAAGGAAGGAAGGAAAGCAAGCAAACAAGCAAGCAATATTTAAGATAGTGTTCAAATCTCCAAGTCTGCCCTTCAAGGTAGGATTGAGGATTGGGGATAAAATTTTCATTGATACTTACAATTTTATAGAAAATAAAACTTTGGAATACCATTTTTATTTGGCAATTACTTTTTTTTTTTTTTTTTTTTTTTTTT
>NW_022196912.1:88136425-88157310 GCF_008632895.1 Mastomys coucha | reverse complement strand
AAGAAAATATCTAAAAAAAAAAAAAAGAATATTTCATTTCTACTACATCTTGGGGTTAGAAGAATCCTCAACTACAGAAGTTGAAGATAGACATATTTTAACCAATTACAGATGTTTATAAGGAAGGAATCATGAAATATTACGAAGTACAAAGCCTCAAAAATTCCACATTTCCAGGCATTAAAGACTACTTTCAATTAATAGTTCAGTTATTTGGAATAGATGTTAAATATCTTAATATTTCTAAAATATTCATATTTAGGGCTGAAAAGATGGATTAATGGGTAGAAGCATTTGCTTTATACAAACAAGAGGACCTGAGTTCAGATCCAAGTAAAAAGTTGGGCATACGCACATAGGCATCTCTAACTTTCATGCTGTGGGGAACAGAGGTGAGGATTGACAAGGTTTGCTGGCTACCTAGCTCCAGGGTCAATGAGATACCATCTCAAAGGAATTGAGCAGAGAGTGACAGAACAGGACACCCACGATCATCCTTTGATCTCTAAGCAAGCAAAGAGGTACATGTACCCACACACCCATGTGCAAACAATAAACATACATACACAATACTAAACATATACATATATATACTCACACAAAAATAAATATTTCTTATAGTGATTTTATATATTAATCATACATTATTGATTTCTGATCAATTGTATGTTTCCACTTTTTAAAAATCTGCTTTAATCATTTCCCATGCAGAGCAACATGTCCAAGTTTTGATGTAACTACTGCAATGCCATCTTAGTGTTCAAGGCAGGTCTTATAAAAGAAAGCATTTTATTGGGGGCTTGATGACAATTTCAGAGGTTTAGTCCATTATCATCATGGTGGCACACAAGCAGAAATGTGCTGGAGAAATAGCTGAGAGCTATACACTGATCTGCTGGCCAAGAGATGCTAGGCTTGGCTTAGGCTTTTGAACCCTCAAAGAATCCCATCCCACACTTCTTCCAACAAGGTCACACCTCCCAGTCCTTTCAAATAGTGCCACTCTGGTGATCAAGCATTTGTATCTGAGTCTGTGGGGACATTCTTACTCAAACCACCACAAATACATATCTTACCCATGATTACCTATCTATGAGAAAGATGTATTACTATAGTAGTAGGAAACACTAAGAGAATGTGAAAGACTACCAGGAATAGAAGAATAGAGGAGCAGGCCAAGAACCTGATTGACAAAATAGTAGCTGCATTTTAACAACTAAAGATACCTCCAGCTCCAGCTCGGCTCCTCCTTCTGCAGAGACCATGATCCTGCTTCCTCTCAACCTCTGGTCCTTCTTACCCTGGTATGGTACCACACCCCACATGACAGACCCTCCCATGATGCCGATAGACCCTCCTCCTTCTCCTGGGATGATGCACAAGGAACTGGCTCCTGGAATAGGGCCAACCACATGCCCATGATACCCAGATCTCCAATTATGAGACCTCCCATTAGCACTGTGACAGTACCCACTAGGACTGGTATGACCCAGATATTCAGATACAGAGCAGATGGGTCCCTTATTAGTTTTATATTACTTGTTCTGCTTCATCAGAAGATCTCAGTGCTGAGCCCGAGTGTGTTTTAGCTTCATGATTAAAAAATGGATGTTCCCCTTCCTAGCAAGAGAATAATTTTGAAAGAGAGAAGTAGGATAAAAATGTGAAGTTGTCACTTGATTTATAAAATGTGAAAATAAAATTGTCAGCTGTTTAGTATTGCTATGGGGTAGCTAAATGTTCAAATATGTACTAGGATAAATGGGGCCCTAGGTACAATTTCCTGTACATACACACATACATACATGCACGCACGCACACACACACACACTTCAGAAAGGGGTAGAAAAACAAACTACTTTTTCTGAATGTATTTCTTCATGTTTTGCCTGCATGTACGTATGTGTACCACATGCATGCCTGGTTCTCATGGAGGTCAGATGAAGGTGTTACATCTCCTGGAAATGGAATCATGGACAGTTGTGAGCCACCATGTGGGTACTGGAAACTGAAACCCAGGTCCACTGCATGCTCTTTCTAGCCCGAACAAGCTACACTTTAGAATTGGCGCCGGGCAGTGGTGGCACATGCCTTTAATCCCAGCACTTGGGAGGCAGAGGCAGGTGGATTTCTGAGTTCAAGGCCAACCTGGTCTACAGAGTGAGTTCCAGGACATCCAGGGCTATGCAGAGAAACCCTGTCTTGAAAAACCAAAAAGAAAAAAAGAAAAAAAAATTGGCATATACTGTTCTGTTTTATTTTGTTTATTTACTTATTTATTTGGGGCTAGAGACTGAAGCAAGGGCCCTGAGCATATTGAGCACATGCTCTGAACCACATTCCCAGCCTTTCTCTTTCTGATTTTACCTGCAAAAAGAATGCCTTTAATGTTTAAATATAAAGCATACAGAGAAAAGCTTCAATTCATTCCTCTCGATACCTCACTTCTAATACACTGCTGATTTTGTTATTATGGGCACATCTTTTCCTACGTGTTCATAGTCTACAGACTTGGAAACTAGACATACAAAAAGAACATAAGAAAGTTGATAATTGCTATTTGTATTTCTCCGGCAGCAGAACTACCAGGTCAGCACTATGTGGACAATTGCTTGCCTGCAACATTCCTGGAAATTCTTTCAAACAAAATCTTGTATTTTACAGAACACTTGAAAAATTGCTGCAAAGATCTACATGTCAATTATTATGTACACTTTCAAAGACATATTTAAGGTTTTCCTTTCTTCATTAAAGGCCAAGATGATACCCTCCATTACTCCCTTTGAATGACTTACTACTGTCCGATTTTTATTTTCTTTCATGAAGTATATTGAACTAAGGCCAGGAATGGTTCCCACATCTATAAATTCCAGAACTTGGGAGGCTGAGGCAGTAGAATCACCATAAATTTGAACCAACCCGAGCTACATAAAGACCTCTAGGAAAGTCTGAGTAAGGCTACACAGTAAGTTCTATGTTAAGCTGGTTTATAGAGCAAAACCCTACCTGGAAACCTTCCACCTGCTCACAGGTCCACAGCCCTGCCTAAGCCCTTTCTGATGGCCCAGCTCGCACTCTCGCACTCTCTCGGCTTCATCAGTGCAGCCTCTAGCCTCTCCTGCTCCCAGTTCCAGCCAAGCCAGGCCCTTACCCAACAAAATCCAAAGAGAAGACACCTGCTTATGTCAGTTATGCCAAAAGCAAAATCAAAACACCGCAACAAAAGAAAGACTGTCTGAACTTTATCAAACGTTTAGGAATTTGTATAGCAGGGGCTGGAGAAATGATTCAGCAGTAAAAGCACACGGCTCTGTTCTTACAGCAGCCAGGAGCTCAGTTCCTGACACCTCTATCTACAGCCACCTGCACACATTGAATTTTTCTTTTTTGTGTTTTTGTTTGTTTTAAGTATTTGCACCACAGCCAGGCATGGTGCACACCTTTAGGACCAGCAGGCAGAAGCAGATGGATCTCTTAGTTTGAGGCCAGCCTGGTTTACAGAATTACTGACAGCCAAGGCAGGAAAATTCTATCTTGAAAAGCACATTTAAAAAGAATTATTTATGCAACAGAGGATATTACTCAGAAGTAAAATGACAATCTATAAAATGGGAAGGACAAAGATGAAGGCCTGCTATTCAGAGCAGATAAAGAAATCTTACAGCTCAGGAACAAAAAGATAGTAACCCAGCAAAGGCTGAGAAGGCAAATCCCCACAGGTACATGAAGAATGCCACGGTCAGTCACTAGAGAAAAGGCAAAGTTAGCTGGGACTTCACTTGATATGTACGAGGGTGACCATAGTTTTTTAAATGAGCAAGTGACAGCAAGAACATAGAGAAACCCAACTCCTCAAACATTACTAGTGGGAATGTAAAAGAGTTTACCTGTTATGGAAAACAATTTCCACCAAGTTCATTGAGAAGTGGAATAGGATTTATTTCGTGACCAAGCAATTCTACTCCAAAGCATAAACCCCAAACAGGTGCTCAAACAAATGCATGTACAGGCAGGCTCACAACAACCAAAAGGAAGACAGAACCCACATGTCTACTAACAAATGAATAGAACAAACCTCGGTATGCAAACACAATTGAGTCACTCGACCAGAAAAAGAACCTTGGAAAACACATGCCAAGTGAGGGGAGTAAAACACAAAAGGCCACAGATTACATAATCTGCTTTGTGCAAGATATAGAACAAGCAAGAAAACAGACTGATGGTTACTAGAAATGAGGATAAGAAATAACTGCTTAACAGATATTGGGTTTCCTTTCTGGAATTAGAGGTGATACTTGCACACTATAAATGTATAAACTGCAATGATTCTCCATTTTAAAATGGTTAGCTTTATGAAATTAACTTGTATTTATTTATTTTATGTGGGAGTTTTTTAAGACAATCTCTCACTCTCTAATCTAGGCTGGTCTTAAATTCATTATGTAGCCCAAGCTGACCTCATGGCAATTCTCATGCCTCAGCCTCCCACCCAATTCCTGGGATTATAAGACATGAGTTACCATTCTCAACTCTAAATTTTAGTTTCATTTTTAAAAATGTACAGTGGTGGAGGCATGTGTTTACAGTCTCACCTGCTTCTGGAGGCTGGTGCAGGAAGACCATTTGAGCTCAGGAGTTTGAGACTAGATTTAAGAACGTAATGAGGCCGGTTGTGGTGGCGCACGCCGGTAGGATTTGCTGAAGGAGGCAGAGGCAGGAGGATCATGAGTTTGAGGCCAGCCTGGGCTACACATTTTAACAGGAGAAGAGGATGTCCACAGAAGACCCATATCTTTTGATTTGTGGAACTTTTGTCCTGACTCCTGCACAGTTCCAGGTGTTGCCCGTGTGCCTCAGCCCTGCACCCTGCTTGTAACACACTTCAGATTTCTGAAGACAGTATGAGCCTCAGTCCTACTGAGGACTTTAAGATCAGTTACACTTTTGTTGCTAATTAGCATCTTTGTAAACTATAAGACATAGTTTTAATTAATAAATATTGCCCCAGATGTATTTATAATAAAAAAAAAAAAGAATGTAATGAGATCCTTCAAAAAGATAGGAAGAAGGAAGGACAAAGGAGAGAGGAAGAGAGGGACGAGGGAGGGAGGAAGGAAGGGAGGGGCGGAGAGAGGCACAGAAGGAGGCAGGGAGGGATGGAGGGAAAAAGGGAGGAAGACCCCAAGCTCGGGAGAGTAAAGGTAATGTTTTCAAGAAGAAGGAATGCTCTGGAAGGGACTGGGCAGAACTGTGGGCAGCAGAAGCAGGAGGTTTTGAGACAGGCTCTGGCTCTGTATCAGCTTGCAGCAGGGGTATCTTCCAGTTGTCTCCCCAGCACTCAGGCAACCTTTCCTCCAGTGTGATCATCAAACTGGAAATTTTCCATAGGTTACAGGGTCAGAAATGCAGCAGATACATACATACTATGCTCACAGTGAACATTAACCATTACAACAGCTAATGGATGAGCCAGTCAGAACCAGAATTCAAAGGCACTCTAGTAACAAGGTCACAGATATAAAAGTACCTAGAAGAAATGGACAGATCTGAGCTGGGTGAGGAGAAATTAAAGACAAAATACTGACATTTCAAAATGCAAAGTATAAAGAACAAAAACAAGAAACATTATACTCAAAATTTAGAAATATAACAATAAAAAGAGTATTTTGACAATAAAAACATTTGCTGTAACATAGACCTACACTTTTTCCAGTAGTACTCTAAAAAGGCAAGAGACTGCTTTCAAAAAGATTGCAGACACAGCATCAAATGTTCCCCCGAGCCCCCCTCCTCAGGTCAACATTTCTACAAAATACGATTTTTTTTTCTGAGACAGGTTTTCTCAGTTATTTATTTTTAGGTAAAATTGACATTTCAGGAAGATGTATATGGATTCATTTACTACCAAAATACCAGCATATGCCAAGAAACAAATATACTTCATTTTAAAAGCATAAAGAAAGCCTGGCAAGGTGGCTCATATCTATAATCCATCACTTGGAAAGGTGGGACAGGAAGACTGTGAGTTCAACACCAACCTGGGCTACTAATGGTAAGCTCCAGGATTACTTGGCTATATGGTAAAACTGTGTATTAACTTTTTTTTTTTTAAAGGACCCATACATATCTAAGAATTTGACACAGGAAAGAGAAAGCATAATAATCAATGTGTAAAGGAATACCACTTGTTAAATGCTTGAGACACCACTGCCTTTGTAGATAAGGAAAAATTGTTATCTTTCTCAATAAAAAATATAAATTTCATGTGAACCAAAAACAAAAAAGAAAAGTTTAAATTTTAATGAAATTATTGGAAGACATAATTATGATATTGGGGCAAGAAATTCCTAAAGGTAACTTCAGAACTTTAAATCCCGTTTAAGAAAAAAGACTAATAAATTTCATTTTATTCAAATTTAACTTCTATGTGAAACTATGCGATACTACTGAAAGCCCTGTCACAAAAGGAAGGCAATTTTCCACAGTACGTAAATTATTCAGACTATATATGGGTTCTGTAAATCAATCATAAAATGCTATAGAAAATGCTTAGACAAACCATCCAAAAATACTTGTCTGTTAGAGAAGGATCACTTTAACCAAAAGAGCTTATTAAGGAGTCTTTCTCTTTCCACAGGAAACCTTTCCAAGAGGGAACAGCCTACAGCCTCGATGCTGCAGTTCATTTCCTGGCCATTACTGGCATCGTCCCACTCTAAAGTCCCCTCATCCTCTGCCAACAGCTGCTGGCATGGCAACTGGCTATTATGTTTACCCAAACCCTTATCTCTAAAAGCCCTAAATGCCTAGTTCTATACCTTTTGCAGGCTGCAGCTGCTAAACTTGTACACTTAGTGCAGTAATGGGTTTGGGAACACCAAGAGACATTCCAGAGGCTCCCCTGAGTGCCAGACAAATTCTTCCCTGAACCCCTTGCGGTAATGAAGAGAGTCAGTTGCCTTGCTTGGATGGTAACTCTTTTGTTTCCCCCATAATCTTCTGGCACAAGTTGCTCCAAGTGACCAAACAACAGGGACATCTTAAAGAAGTCCTCATTGAGTCTGTTCTCTAACAGGACATTTCCCCTTATGGAAACAAGACCTCTAAATTCACATAGCCTAAAGTTACATAAATGAGAACTAAGAAGGTACCAAGTGAGAGCACTCCTACTCTCACTCCTGTGTTCAAGGACCCAAGCATCCTATCAGTTGAGGACTGATAATGGCCTTGTGTTCAAGCTATCTAATGAGGACCCTGGAGGATGCTGTCAATTCCTGCAGATAACTGCCTCCAATCAGACACCTCAAAATTTCCCTGTTTTGAGACAAACTTGCTGCATTACTCAGGATGTCTTCAAACTCACCATCTGCTTCTGTCCCTTGAGTGCTGGATTATAGGTGTGTGTCACCATGCCTAGTTTTCAGCTGCATCTTTATAAGACCAAAAATGTAACTTTTTGTTTTGTTTTGTTTTGTTTTTCGAGACAGGGTTTCTTTGCATAGCCCTGGCTGTCCTGGAACTCACTCTGAAGACCAGGCTGCCTGCCTCTGCCTCCCAAATGCTGGGATTAAAGGTGTGCACCACCACTGCCTGGCCAAAAATATAACTTCTATATCAGAGGATTGCAGATTTATGAATTGAGGCTCAGTGTCTTAATCCTTTCCTATAAGGACTCTTGGCAAGAATCTGTATAATAGTACTACTCAAGATCCCACTGTAAATCCTCAGAAAGTAGTATTGGCAGTGGACAGACAATCAAATCTATACCCAACAAATGTGTAAACTCAGCAAATAAATGTGCTGCACTTTACAGAGCAAAGGAAGGCATAGTTCTATGTTTTCATTTGACTTACCTACTGAGGCCAACAGGAGACTTCTGCAGCTTACCATGCGTGTCTACCCTAACTACACAGCTAGGAAGCAATTAAGTGACCACCAGGTGAGAACAGAGACCTACTATGAGCTACACTTGAGTCAGCACTCTACTTATCTGACTTATACATCTCTTTGTCCTAACAAGGAGGAAGTAGTAGAAGGCTGAGTCCAGAAATTTTAATGTCAATTCATCTTCTATTCACAAGTGTTCATAGGTTTGCACCCCAAATTCACTATGCCTATGTGGGCATAGTAAGATTGAATATTAACTATCAAAACCAGCACACTACTGGCAGGTTAGGCCCATGCTATGGTTTAAATGGTTTAAATCTTGAATATCCTCCAAAGACCTATGTTTGTCCTCAGAGCTTAGTGCTACTGAAAAGGCAAGGAGATGGAACTTAATGAAAGGAATTTAGAGAAAGGACTCCATCTTCAAGCCTGCATGGAAAGGACTTTACCCACTGAGCCATCTCCCAATTAGCTCTCTGCTTCTTGGCTACCATGAATAAAAAGGTTTCCTCCACTGCCTGCACAATCCAGCCATGACATACAGCACAGTGGCATGGGAATCTCAGCACTCGGGGAGTACAGGCAGGTGGATTTCTCTGAGTTCTAGGCCATCTTCGTCTACATAGCAAGTTCAGGGTAGCCAACAATACAGAGTGAGAACATGTCTCACTCACCCACCTTTAATCTGAGGAGGCAAAGGCAGGCAGATCTCTAAATTCAAGGCCAGCCTAATCTACAGAGTGAGTTCCAGGACAGCCAGAATTACATAGAGAAATCCTGTCTCAAAAAATCAAATCGAATAAAAATTCTATATAAAAGGTAAAAAGCTGGAGGTGATGGGAAACACTTGTAATTCTAGTACTCAGGAGGAAACAGGGGACAAGAATTCAGGGCCAGCCTCACTATATGGCAAATTCAAGGCCAACCTGCGCTACTTGAGAGCCTATCTTGAATAAATAAATTAATAAAAATAGTATTTGAAAATCTAAACGGTCTTAAAGTATGCAAAAGCACATAATATCACATCAACTGCCTCTATTGGGGTTCATATGCATCCTTCAAAATAAAAAAGTGGGAAAATCATATCCAAGTGATGTGCCTACATTCTTAAGCAAAATGTTGTATGTAAACCAATGGGATTATAAACAGAAATACACACATAACCTAGAGAGCTAATTTCCTAAAGCTATATCCTCACTTTTAGTATAAAACTATATATTAAATTTTGGGGATGGGAGCACTGTGTTAGCAATCAGATTCAGGGCCTCACACATGTGAGGCAAGTATTCACCACCCGAGCCATCCCCACAGTCTCAGTTTCTTAACACTACACAGCTCCTAAACTGTTTTGAATATGGTACGCTTTTTTTCTGTCACAATCACTCTAATACCTACTGAATATGTTTATACACATATGACAATGATCAAAGATCCCTCCCTCCTCCCCCCCACCACCACATTTCCCTTGGTTCTGGAACAGCCCCACTGGCTTGTTTGGTAGATACACAACCCAATGGCTCTGTGTATCTACCTTATGATGTCCCCACTCCCCACTGTTACCATCATCACTTTTGGCAACTCAAACATCCTCATAATAACCCGGCCATGGTCCTAACACTCCTTTCCTCGCCTTCCTTGATGTCAAGTATTCGTGCCCATTCCCCTCACCTACAGCTTGACCACCTGTGTGTACACCTTTGAGCCTCACTCTTGACATCAGTAGCTGTCTCCCCTGAGATCTCTGATTGTAAGATTCCATTCTCTGAAAACCTCTTCCTCTTTCTCAGATGAGTTACACTAAGTATGACCTGCAAGTTCTGTTCCATCAGGCAAGTTACTATAAGTCTCAAAGTTTTTAACCCCTTCATCTGGAAGAGATGTGTAAGTACTCAAGAATCAGAGCTATTAGAAAAAATAAATGAAGGTCAAAAGAGGTGGCTCAGTGGTTAAGAGCACTTACCTTTTGACAAACCCCATCTCCAAAAATATTTACATTATGATTCATAACAGTAACAAAATTATAGTTATGAATTAGCAACATGAAGACCTGAGAGTGCAGCTCTGTTTTGCTTTTTTTTTTCTTCAGATCCTCTCACTTATATTATGGCTTCTAGTTCAGTGTTTTATAGGATTCCTGTGAGAGGAAACAAATGGGTCTCTGATTCTTAGGCCTCTGCTTGGGCTCTTGTCCTCATTTGTCTTGTCCAACTCTGATGTGCTGGCTCTTGTTTCGTCTTATTGTATCTTATTGTATTCCCTCATGTTATATTTTATTTCATTATTCTACCTTACAAGCCTGTTTGTTTTCTAATGAGAGACAGAACGAACAGGAGTGAATCCAGATGGGAGGGGAGGTAGGAGGAGGGAAAGGGTAGAGGGAGGGGAAACTGTAATCAAGATATATTATGTGAGGAAAGAATCTACTTCAATAAAAGAGGGAAAGTGGCAGAATAATAATTAATACTACTAATAAAAATATATCTTTTTTAAAAAAATACTAAAAGAGACAATGAGCACAAAGCCTTCAGCACTATGCCTGTGACACACTAAACATTTCTACAGAAACAGTAGTTTTACAAAAACTTCCTAGAATGCTCTAATTTCCCTCTTACTACAACTCCATTTAAAAGATTTGTTACTTCAAAAAGTTACCAAAACCCTGTGCAGTTATACCTTGAAAACTACAATTTTCCTTTGTCTTTCAATAGGTCACACCAGTTATAAAGATCAAGAGCAAATGTTAATAAGTCAAGCAAAGCTTTTCAGTCAACCAAAGAGGAGGCTGAGGCGATACTTGTGGGCACAGCACCCAGATGTGATGACCTGAAGTCAGGTCATCCCCCCATAAATATCACTTGGGCATGGAAATGGCACTCTTGCAGCCCCAGGGTCTGGAAGGCAGAGACAGGACCCCTAGAGTAAGCTAGTGTCTTAGTCAGGGTTTCTATTCCTGCACAACATCATGACCAAGAAGCAAGTTGGGGAGGAAAGGGTTTATTCAGCTTACTTCCATATTGCTGTTTATCACCAAGGAAGTCAGGACTGGAACTCAAACAGGTCAGGAAGCAGGAGCTGATGCAGAGGCCATGGAGGAATGTTTCTTACTGGCTTGCTTCCCCTGGCTTGCTCAGCCTGCTCTCTTATAGAGCCCAAGACCTCCAGCCCAAGGATGGCACCACCCACAAGGGGCAATTGAAAAAATGCCCCACAGCTGGATCTCATGGAGGCACTTCCCTAACTGAAGCTCCCTTCTGCGATAACTCCAGCCTGTGTCAAGTTGACACACAAAACTAGCCAGTACAGCTAACTAGCTATAGTAGTTGAGTCAGCAAGCTCTGGGTTCAACTGAGACCTTTCCTCAATATATAAGGTACAAAGCAACTAAGAAAGACATCACCTCTAACATCCATGTAGAATATATAATAGCACAAACATCTGTGTCCATACTCGTGAGCAAACACACACACACACACACACACACAGTATTAAACACTTGATTGTTTCTGCCTTCAAGATAACTAGGAAAACCTAAAGGGTCACACAGATTAAATTACTACTTGGATTTTATTACTTCCCCAATCATCCTCTTTGTTTTAGAAATCCTAAATCTCTTACAATTGAGCCCCACGATGGGCTGAATTCTCCCTACAGTCTATAGGAATAAACTGTGTGTAGTGGAGGGAAACACGGCCAGACTGAGAACACATGTCAGACTACGCTTTGTGGAGGAATGATTTGCAGCTTCCAGAAACTCATAAACCTGAAGTTACAAATCCACAGTGCACAGGTTACTTGTAAATATTACCGTGGCATGCTCTCTTACTCACCTTCCAGAATGGAGTGCAGGTTAGATTGCATTTCCAATCTAAAAGTGCACTGTTAACACCCACAGAAGCATATGGAAACCATTGTCCTGATCTGTTACTATAGTTTAAATGTTCATGTAAAGGAAACAGTGCTCTGAACACAAGCTTACACATTAAAACGGAAACTCTGGAATTTGATTTACTTAGAAACAGTTCTTACTACTGAACATATATATTTCCTTCATATTATCTGAAAACATCTCTTTCTTATTACTTTTTAACTTTTTCAAGGCGAAGGAAGTTCAAACAGGGTTCCTCACACCATCCCACAGACTGGCCCAAAAATCACTATGTAGTCCAGGCTTGCCTTAAAATGTTTACCCAGCAATCTTCCTGTCTCAGCCTCAGGAGTGCTAGGACTCCTGGCACTCACAACACTGCTCACTTCTCTCGTGGTTTTGGTTGTCCATCCCTGCTGGTGCTGAGCTTGAACCTAGGCCCTTGCACATGTTAGGATACTCTACCAACTGAGCTACATCCTAGCCCTCCCATTTCTCAGAGAATATTTATTCTCTCATTTTTTTCCAAGTTTTCAATTATATATAAAGTTCTAACAAATATCTACCCAATTCACTGTTTTTAATAATGAGATTATTAAACTCTATTAATAAAACTCCCATGTAATAAATCTAAAGTCATATAATGAATGGCATTAAATATTCATTAGCCTATTGGTTTTTCTATATATGAGCATTTCTCAAAAAGATTTTTAGAAACTGAAAATGAGGGAGTAGTATGTATTATTTAGGCAATGAACTTCTATTACATTAATTAAATTGTCTTCAGTGAGGTTTACTAGCCAATCAGGGAGCACTGGGTTCAGTGACACTTTGTCTCAAAAAAGTGATTGAGGAAGATATCCTACATCAACCTCTGGTCTCCATAGTATGTGCACTCATTCCCACACATACACTACATATACACAGTTAAGACAAAAAGTAATAAAAGTGGTTATTTTAAAAAAAAAAGGGCTGAACAAGATAGCTCAGCAGTTAATGAGTGATCACTGCAAAACTTGATGACCTGAGTTCAATCTTGAAACCCACATGATAGAAGGAGAGAACCAATTCTTACAAATTGTTCTCTGACTTCCACAAATATGCCATGGAACATGTGTATTCACCTATACATAAACACACAACAAAGGTTAAAAAAATTAGACAAAAAAATGAAAATTGGAACATTAAATCCATTTTTTAAAATTATTTTTAAGTTGTAGCTTTACCTTTATGTGTCAGGATTATGTTTGTGTGTGTGTGTGTGTGTGTGTGTATTCCAAATTGTAGAGACAGATTATAAGAATTATATACCTAGTAAAGGTTATCTCCAATCTCTAATTATATCACATTAAAAATTAAAAGTTTAGCCAGGCAGAGGTGGCACATGCCTTTAATCCCAGCCCTTGGAAGGCAGAGGCAGGCAGATTTCTGAGTTCGGGGCCAGCCTGGTCTACAGAGTGAGTTCCAGGACAGCCAGAGCTACACAGAGAAACTCTGTCTTGAAAAACAAAAACAAAAACAAAAAATTAAAAGTTTTAAACTAAACAGCATTCAGCATCTCAGATCAGCAAGAAGTCTAGCATTTTATGTTCAGCAGAATCATAAATAGCTACCAAGAACAATAAAATTCTGATTATATCTGTTTTCCAATAATCATTTTTAGATACTCATGTAATTTTTAATTGTTTAAGCATTTCCTTGTGTTTAGCTTTCTCACCATTCTCTTCTCCAGCACTGGAGGTTATCAGCCTGTTTGGTTATGCTCCCAAACACTGGCTAAGTCTTTCTGAGCCAGCACTGCCAATCCTTTAGCTACCCTTCAATTCCCTGTGATCTATATGGCCAGATCTCTATCATCTATACTTTCTTTCTCTAACTATAACTCATTCCTCATTATATTTCTTTTTATAACAGCTTGGAAATCATTTCACTAACCACTGCTGCTAACTGATTTGCTTATTGATCTACCTATATATCATCTGCCCTATTCCAGAAAGACTTTTACTAAATCTTCACATTTTATTCTTCATATAACCATCAAAATTCCTTAAAATGTTTACCCAGCAATCTTCCTGTCTCAGCCTCAGGAGTGCTAGGACTCCTGGCACTCACAACACTGCTCACTTCTCTCGTGGTTTTGGTTGCTCATCCCTGCTGGTGCTGAGCTTGAACCTAGGCCCTTGCACATGTTAGGATACTCTACCAACTGAGCTACATCCTAGCCCTCCCATTTCTCAGAGAATATTTATTCTCTCATTTTTTTCCAAGTTTTCAATTATATATAAAGTTCTAACAAATATCTACCCAATTCACTGTTTTTAATAATGAGATTATTAAACTCTCATTATTAAAAGTGTGATCAGAAAATGGTGGTTATACCTGTAAATGCAGCATTTGGGAAGCTGAGGCAGGAGAACTGCCAAGAGTCTGAGGCAAGCCTGGGCTACATAAGACCTGGTCTTTGAAAAAAACACAAAAATAAAGAAACAAACAAACACCAAAGGCAAATGTGATGTCTCATGTTACACTTACCTCCTGAATCTGTCTCGAATCTTCCTTACTTTCATCAAAGCTCTAAGGCGTTGGTTAATGTCTCCCTCACAGTCAGTAATTAAACATAAAACAAGTGCCTAGGAGTCTAGGTTCCAAATGAAACAGTGCATTAACTTCTAAACTCTTCTGATAAACTACATCTATTTCTTAACCTACTGGACAGCTTCTGGATAGAGTAGAGTCCGAGATAAGTAACCAACTCTACTACCTGACTAGCTAGTAGCAGAGCTTCCTTAGCAAGACTCTGTTACTGCAGACATAAATATAAAGTTGTAAACAAGGGGGCACTCTCAAGACTAATGGATGCGCTAGACAAGGATACTCACAACAATACTGCACAACTTAAGTGTTTGATTTTGTTCTCTATTTTGAACTTGAAGATTATTGCTGTAAATAATATTTATACATGAACTATTTTTAATATATTTACACACTAGCTCCACATGCACACCATGACATCAACAACTATCATGTTACACTAAAAAAGAGGATAAGTTGGGTCTTACTCATAAAACAGGTAAGTCTTAAAAGATAATACTGTGTATAACCAGCAAAATAACCATCTTCCATAACAAGCAACAAGTTAAGAGCCATAAGTCCTCAACACCTGCATTAGATGTAAACCCAGACAGTCAGCAGTTGTCACTGGAAGATGAGCCATGTGACTGCATATCTTGAAGCTTGAGTTTTCCTGCAGCAAAGCAGTTTCTTAAGTAGCCATTTCTAAAGCACTCCTTTGTTTTGACAATAAGCAATTCGATCATTTTTCCCATCACTGTGCCTCTGAGAGGTATGTTAAAATGTTCTGCTCTACCGGACGGATTAATATGAACTTATAAAACTATGCTTACACTAACCCTGCTTCCTGGTCATTGTGTTTCTAAATTACAGATAATGACGGGTTTTAGAAAAACGACTGCTGAATTACAACTCACCATAAATTCTGAGTTTTCACTACTTGACATTAATGAAAGCACAAGGTACAACCAACACATTAATAAGCTGGGAGTTTGCCAAGTATCATTGAAGTTAGATGCATTAATTAAGGTCTCTATCATTACTAAGTCACAGCATTCCAACACACAAAACAGCTTAGAGACACAGAAATTTAGACCAATCACTTAATGCCTTGGTACCTACTTTATTCATCTATAAAATAAGAGCTTGGAGTAGATGCTCTCTGAGATCTCCTCCAACCCAAAAACCTTAAATTCCTAAGAAATTAAAATTTCTACTCACACTGGAAAATAAACTCATTCATCATTTTAAATGAAATAGGTTGTAGCTACAAACATGTTGTAATGGCCGTTCCATTCATAAATTAAATTAAAAACAAGTGATAAACAAGCAAGTGTGCTTATTTGAATGTTAGGGAGAAAGACCAACAAGAACTGCACAGCCTAACTCCTTAGATATAAATGTCTTAACTTTACTAATTTCATTTAAATGGGACAAGGGGGAACCACCCTGAATTTCTAAAATTCCAATACCAAAACTCCTAAAAGGAAAAAAAAAATCTGTAATCTGATCCATTAAAATAAGTTGCCAGCTATCTGACTTATGAGGCGCCTTTGGGCCATATGACATCTATACACAGTAATAAGCCACCTCTATTCAGCAGTTGATAAATTCAATTTTAAAATGCACTGCAAGAAGAAATGTTGAGTTTTCTTCTCTTGGGTCTTCTGGGTATCAGTTCCCCTGATCCCCTGCTTACAGTGGGGACTGAACTCAAGGCCTCGCCCACGCTGGGTATGTACTCTACCACCAGGCTACCCCCCAGCTCTCTGCATTTTCTTCTTTAACTTTGTATGTATATGATCTTGTGTAGCTCAGAAAAACTTTCCATCCAAGTGGTGGTCACAATTTAATTTTGGTGAGGCACAAAGAAGAGTTATTTAAAATACATTTTAAAAACATACCATACTATATAGAACCCTTTTACCATACAGTTCTTGAAAACACTTTGAATCATTTGCTAATTCACTTGAAGCTATCTAGAGCCCATTAGACACTACTGAAAAAAGCACTTTTTAAAAGTCATGAAGATGAGACTTGCTAAGAGATATAACATGAATGTGTGTGTGTGCACGTGTGTGTGTGTGTGTGTGTGTGTGTGTGTGTGTGTGTGTGTGTATGCGCGCACGCGCATGTGTGTGCTTTACTGGTGATTAAACCTCATGCACACCAGGCAAGCATTCCACACTGAGCTATATATAGCCTCAATCCTTGTTTATTGACCTTTAAAAATAATTATTTTCAATCTTTATTAATGTATTTGCATGTGTGTACATGTTTGAACGCAGGCATATGTACATAGCATGGCATGGTACAAGTGTGGCCGCCTAAGAACAATTTCCCCAAGTTCGTTCTCTGCTCACAAGCATGAGGCTTCTGACAATCAAACTCAGAGGATCAGATTTATAGGCAAGAACCCTTACCACAGAGCAATCCCGCCATCCCTCTGATTTTCCTTTCTGGTTTGAGTCAGGATTTACCCAAGAGGCCCAGATTAACATCGAACTTACTGTGTATCTCAGGGCAAGCACTGAACTTGTCACTGCCCTGCCTCAGCTTTCCAAGTAGCTAAGATAACAGGCCTACACCACCAGGCCAAGCTAAATACAAAATTTCTAAACAAACTTGGGTCTTCCAAACTTCATGTTACTGGCTCAAATTACAGCAATATTCTGCTTTGTAACATGAAAATAGATGATTACTATAACAGGAAAAGAAAAAATACTTAAAGACAAGTAAAATCAAGAAAATACAGGAAAGGGGAAAATATTAATACATGATTTTCTTAAAAACACAATTTATGGGGTCAGGCATGGTGGTTTCTTTAATCCCAGCACTTAGGAAGAAGCAAGTGGATTCTGTGAGTCTGAGGCTAGCCTGGTCTACATAGAATTCCAGACCAGCCTGACTTAAAAATGAGACCCTAATATGAGTTCAAACACTAGGTCATTTTATCTCAGTCAAAGTATCATCTGATACAAAGAATTGTTGCACAAAAGTAGGTTAAATAATACATATAAAACTAGTTTTAAGTTCTAGGCAGGCTGTTTGATTTGTTTAAGCACTATTTTTAAATTAATACCCTTGAGACATTAGATAATTTCCTTGTGATAATATAGTAAATTATGGTCACAATTATTTTTTTCTTTTTTATTAGATATTTTCTCCATTTATATTTCAAATGATAACTCCCTTCCCAGTCTCCCCTCCAGGTAAAAAAACAAAAACAAAAACAATCCCCTGTTCCCTCCCCCTCCCCATACTCACCACCCTACTCTCTCCCACTTCCTGGCCCTAGCATTCCCCTAACTGGGGCATAGAGCCTTCATAGGATGAAGGGCCTCTCCTCCCATTGATGACCGATTAGGCCATCCTCTGCTACATATGTAGCTAGAGCCATGAGTCCCACTATGTGTACTCTTTGGTTGGTGGTTTACTCCCTGGGAGCTCTGAGGGTACTAGTTAGTTCATATTGTTCTTTGTCCTAAGGGGCTGCAAACCCTTCAGCTCCTTGGGTCCTTTAGCTCCTTCAAATGGGGACCCTGTGTTCAGTCCAATTAGAATCCACAAGCTGATCCTGTCTGTGTGGTTTAAGATATGACTCAAATCCCTAAAAGGTCATCAAGCCTCCAGGTTTCTCACTTTCAGGGAAATACACATCCTAGTGCAAAGAGATGACTGGCTGGCAACTCACAATTTCCCTGAAACTAAACACTGTGATGCATATCACTACCCATTTAACGCCTCTGCTATGTGTACTATATCTCCTGTTTGCTTTGTTTCTTTATTAAAATATTAAAATAAAAAATAAAAGTAATTATAAAATGACAATTAATAAAGGGAAACAGCCATGAAATTTTTACTAAGAGTGGCATTTAATAACCAAAGAGTCCTGATTTCCAGGGCAAAGATCATTCTGTAATGATAAACAAATTCTACGTGAGTAGAGTTCATTAAAGTACATAAAAGGAAAATACAACTTTAGAAAGACATTTACCACAGGCTGGGCTCAGTGTTAGAGAGAGCACTTGCATAGTATGCACAAGGTTCAATTTCCAATGATAAAGAAGAAAAAACCCACAAAATAAAGTTTTGTTTCAACTGTTTGACGATACCGAAATCCACAAAGTATAGAAATAAAATAAGCCATGCTTACTATGATAGTTAACACTCTGCTAATTTTTTTAAAATAAAGAATTTGAACCAGAGAGATAGTTCAGCAATTAAAAGCACTTGATGCTAAGATCAGTGACCTAAGCTCAAGAACTGCAGGTTACACTCTGACCTTTACACACCAGTGGTGTCATGTGTGTGCTCACACACATATGAACACACTAAATTCATTCACTCACTCAATTTACAATTTATAAACCTGAAAAGGAGACACTCTAAAACCTGAAGGCACTTGCTCTTTCTCAGACACTAAGGAAGGAGAGTGTTTTTTATTAAGAAATCTGTTCATGTGTGTGTGTGTGTGTGTGTGTGTATCTGTGTCTGAGTGTGTCTGCATCTATGCACCTGTGAGACTGAGTGCATCTATGTGGGTAGCTGTGTGTCTATCTCTGTCTCTATGTTTCTGTCTATGTATCTTTCTGTATATGCCTATCTCTGTGGATGTGCGTGTGCCTGTGTGTGTGTCTGTGTCTCTGTGTGTACATGTGTCTGTGTGAGTATTAGAGATCAAACCCAAGGCCTTGCACATATTAGGCAAGTACTGTTACACTGAACTATATCTCCAGCACCCAAAAGTTCCTACTTTATGTTTATTCTGAAATGTTTGGCTTTGATGGGCCCAAAACTTGTATTTGGTATTCTGAAATAAAGGTCAATCAACTGACTCTGAGCCCAGAGTACACTCTAGAGAAAACTATTCCTAGAATTTGGTGTGTGGAAAACTTTTGTAACAGGGAATCCTTCCCATTCTTAAAATATACTTAGCCTCATTGTCTAAATTAAGTAAGTAGATCATGAGGGACAATCTATGCCCCAAAAAGTAACAACACATTATAACCATTTCCAAAAGAGTTATAGTTTATCAAGAAAATTGTATAACAGAGCAAAAGAATGTAGGGAAAGTCTTCTCTACAACCACCAAATGGAAATGTCTGGTTATTTCCCAACTGTTGCACCTTCTTGGTAGGAGACAATGAAGCCTGCCATGATGAAAACCAATAATATGCCTATTCCTGGTGAGACCACAGGAGGCTGAGTCACCAGTGTGGAATTCATTATCCTCTGAGAAAGAACCTAGGCTGGGACAAGAGAGCACAATGTACTTTGTCCAGCCACAAGAGTCATTTGTCCTTCCCCTGCTGTCCAGCTGCGCAAAACCTAGATCCCACGGTCACTGAAACATGACACTTTCACAGAAATAAGAGATGGATCAGGTGCTTACCAACAAAGCCACTCCATATAATTACATCTCTAATGTTCCTTCGGTTTTACTACTCAGAAAATTACACAATTATAGGTCAAAAATTTCACCTGAATATTTGCTTCACATTAGAAACATGCTACTAAATTCAAAGGTTAAAAATATTAAAGATCTTAACAAGCTAAAAGTAACAGAACTTCAAGAAATCCTGTGTTGCAAAGGTGTCTCGGGGAAAATAGTACATTTATAGTCCCTGCAGGGAGTTAAATGGAATACTTTTTCACAGAGCAATGTGGGTAGAGCTATCCAAAGTCTGGCTTCCTACACTTTTTTTTTTCTTTCTTTCTTTCTTTTTTTATTACATGTTTTATTTATTTACAATATCAATTTTCCCAGGTTCCCCTCCAAAAAATAAAATAAAATAAAATAAAATAAAATAAAATAAAATAAAATAAATAAACAAAAACTAAAACAAACCCCTGTTCCCTCCCTCCTCCCCCTGCTCACCATCCCAGCCCCTCCTGCTTACTGGCCCTGGCATTCCCCTACACTGGGGCATAGAACCTTCACAGGGCCAAGGGCCTCTCCTCCCATTGAGGACCGACTTGGCCATCCTCTGCTATACACATGCTGCTGGAGCCATGAGTCCCACCATGTGTACTCTTTGGCTGGAGTTTTAGTCCCTGGGAGCTCTGAGGATAATATAGTTCATATTGTTTGTCCTGAGGGGCTGCAAACCCTTCAGCTCCTTGGGTCCTTTCTCTAGCTCCTTCATTGGGGACCCTGTAGTTAGTCCAATGGATGGCTGTGAGCCTCTACTTCTTTCTGTATTACTCGGGTGCTGTCCGAGCCTCTCAGGAGACAGCTATATCAGGCTCCTGTCATCCAGCACTTGCTGGTATCCACAATAGTATCTAGATTTGATGATTGAATATGGGAAGGATTCCCAGGTGGAGCAGTCTCTGAATTGTCCTTCTTTTAGTCTCTGCTCCATAGTTAGTCTCTACAACTCCTTCCATAGGTATTTTGTTCCCCCTCTTAAGAAGGAACGAAGTATCCACACTTTGGTCTTCCTTCTTCTTATGGCTTGTGGTTTGTACTTTGTGTATTTCGATCTTCCGGGCTAATATTCACTTATCAGAGAATGCATACCATGTGTGTTCTTTTGTGATTGGGTTACCTCACTCA
>NW_022196912.1:88124653-88134790 GCF_008632895.1 Mastomys coucha | reverse complement strand
GAGATCTTCTTCAATTTCCTTCTTCAGAGACTTGAAGTTCTTGTCAAACAGATCTTTTACTTGTTTAATTAGAGTCACACCAAGGTATCTTATATTATTTGTGACTATTGTAAAAAGTGTTGTTTCCCTAATTTCTTTCTCAGCTTGTTTATCCTTTGTGTAGAGGAAGGCCACTGATTTGCTTGAGTTAATTTTGTATCCAGCTACTTTGCTGAAGTTGTTTATCAGGTTTAGGAGCTCTCTGGTGGAATTTTTGGGGTATAATATCATATCATCAGCAAATAAAGATAATTTGACTTCTTCCTTTCCAATTTGTATCCCTTTGATCTCCTTTTGTTGTCTAATTGCTCTGGCTAGGACTTCAAGTACAATATCGAATAGGGAGGGAGAGAGTGGGCAGCCTTGTCTAGTCCCCGATTTAAGTGGGACTGCTTCAAGTTTCTCTCCTTTAGTTTGATGTTGGCTACTGGTTTGCTGTATATTGCTTTTACTATGTTTAAGTATGGGCCTTGAATTCCTGATCTTTCCAAGACTTTTATCTATGAAGGGATGTTGGATTTTGTCAAATGCTTTCTCAGCATCTAATGAGATGATCATATGGTTTTTTTTCTCTAAGTTTGTTTATATAGTGAATTACATTGATGGATTTCTGAATATTGAACCACCCCTGCATCCCTGGGATGAAGCCTATTTGATCATGATGGATGATCGTTTTGATGTGTTCTTGGATTTGGTTTGCAAGAATTTTATTTAATATTTTTGCATCGATATTCATAAGGGAAATTGGTCTGAAGTTTTCTTTCTTTGTTTGGTCTTTGTGTGGTTTAGGTATAAGAGTAATTGTGGCTTCGTAGAACGAATTGGGTAAAGTACCTTCCATTTCTATTTTGTGGAATAGTTTGAGGAGTATTGGTATTAGGTCTTCTTTGAAGGTAGAACGAATTGGGTAAAGTACCTTCCATTTCTATTTTGTGGAATAGTTTGAGGAGTATTGGTATTAGGTCTTCTTTGAAGGTCTGATAAAACTCTGCACTAAACCCATCTGGTCCTGGGCTTTTTTTGGTTGGGAGACTAGTAATGACTGTTTCTATTTCCTTAGCAGATATGGGACTGTTTAGATCGTTGATCTGATCTTGATTTAACTTTAGTACCTGGTATCTGTCTAGAAAATTGTCCATTTCATCCAGGTTTTCCAGTTTTGTTGAGTATAGACTATCTTGTTAATTAGGATGTCTCTGTGCCCTCTAGTTAGTCAGGCTAAGGGTTTATCTACTTTGTTGATTTTCTCAAAGAACCAGGTCCTGGTTTGGTTGATTCTTTGTACAGTTCTTTTTGTTTCTATTTGGTTGATTTCAGCCCTGAGTTTGATTATTTCCTGCCTTCGACTCCTTGTGTGAATTTGCTTCATTTTGTTATAATGCTTTCAGATGTGCTGTCAGATTGCTGGTATATGCTCTCTCCAGTTTCTTTTTGTAGGCATTTAAAGCTATGAGTTTTCCTCTTAGGACTGCTTTCATTGTGTCCCATAAGTTTGGGTATGTTGTGGCTTCATTTTCATTAAACTCTAGAAACTCTTTAATTTCTTTCTTTATTTCTCCCTTGACCAAGTTATCATTGAGTAGAGTGTCGTTGAGCTTCCATGCGTGTGTGGGCATTCTCTTGTTTATGTTGTTATTGAGGAGCAGCCTTAGTCCATGGTGATCTGATAGGATGTGGTAGAGAATGGAATGGAAAAGTCTCCCTTTTGAGGCAACTGACTTTATACTTTCTCATCAAAGCATTAATAATTTTCAAATTCCCAAAACGCAGAGGTGTGGAGCCCAGTCCCAGTGGATACATCTATAAAATGATTCCCAAAACCTATGGCTCAGAGAACATTGCAGAAGATGGGGCAAAAGGATTGTAAAACCAACTGCCTCCAGAGGCTTTGCAGGTGTGGCTGCTGTGTCACATGTGCATCAGTAGGCGGCAGAGAGGAGAGAGGCTAAAGCCTGTGACCTGTGAACATCCGAATGTTGAGTAGCCTAGCAGTCCCTGAAAAAGGCAGCTTGAGAAGACTATCAGTCGGGTACCAGGAGCCCAGACAAAAAGCTAACGTGAGACAACCACCAGTGCAGGGTGCTGCACAGGCGGGGACAAGCTCCCAGGGCAGAAGAAGCCAAGGACTAGAAGAACCCCACTTAGAACTAAGGGCCTGGACAGGAGGGAGCCTGAAACAAATGATCCTGGCCTGGGGCCACTACTGCAGGACTAGGTAAGGAATGAGGCCAAGACAACCACCACACTGGCGCTATGGAGTCCAGACAGGGAGCTAGTCCAAGATGACCACCAGTCTAGCACAAAGCAGGTTTGGGGGGTAGGGGTGAGGGAGCGCAGATCATGCCTGAGATGATCCCTACCCAGTGCCAAAATGCCCAAGCAGGTCATAGCACTCCTGAGACCACTCCTGAGATAACCCTAGACATCAGAGACCCTGGACACCACTAAGAGGAGCAAGTAAGTGGTAGAAAGATGGAATAGAGAAAGAAACAGAAGGATGTGTGCACAATGAAGTGAGACACGACCGGAGGGAAATAAGAAACAGCCTGATGTGACTAGACAGTAATGCCCCCTGGGACCAAGGTGAGGTCCTGGTCTGTGCTTGGGGGGACAGGAAAGTCTGGGTCTAAGACCATTCAGTAGCAGGGCTATGTTACCAGCAAAGGTCAGGCAGACATCTCTGGGCTGGGCTGCTACCCAGAGACATGTTAGTGTCTGAGGGCTGTGCAGAATTGGCCCTGTCCATGACCTGGGTGGTTCTAAGGGGATGAAAGCAGGAAAGCTGCCCCTACCCCTAGCCAGCTGGAGTATGGATGAGTGAGACCTGCATATTGTAGGAGATGCAGGTGAGTAGGCCCTGAGGATATGAATGTGGAAGAGTTCGCCCTGCCACTCAACTCCTGAGTGGTGGTGTGAATGGAGAGATAACTTCCTCCTCACTTGCCCTTACCACCTGCAGCAGGTAGGAAATCCATCCCTGGGGTCATGAGAACAGAAGAGCTGGCCCCTGCCCCTTACCAGCTACAGCACTCAGGAAAGCAGGCCCTGAACCTTGCCTGGACAGCACAGTAGTGCTGACCCTGGACTTGGGGTGAGTCAGTCCCTGAGGGAATAGTATAAGAGAGCTAGCCCTGCCTCTTGGCTGCTGGGGGTAGCTCAGATGAAGGAGAGATACCCTCCTCCCCTCCTTCATCCCTCAGCACCTATGGCAGGAGGGAGAGCCAGCCTTGGGGGTCATGAAGAGTGGAAGAACTAGCAATGTCCTTCACCAGCTACAACACTCGGGAGAGCGGGTCCTGCGCCTCACCTTGGCAGAGGGTAGAGCTGGCAGAGGTTGTGGAGTTACTGGTGAGCCAGTTGCAGTGGTGTGGGTGAAAGAGAGCTGGCAGACTGACCAGCTCAGATACCTCTGAGGCCCAGATGCAGGGCTTTGAATTGGCTCATCCCAACATCTACCACATTGATAAATTGCTGGAGTACATGAAAAAGCTAGGCCTACAAATCCAAAACTACAGGATCTCCACGACACAAGGCAACAACAGGATATCCCAGTGAGGTTCCAGTATCGACAGAATAGCCAGAGGATTTGTACCAGGCTGAGTCACTGCAATAAACGTTGCAAGCAAAGAAGTGTAGACAAAAGCGTACACTTTGACACAACTAAAGCTTTCATGAGATTTTTTTTCCCCTGTGGAGTGGTTGCAAGGGTGGAGAGTAGGTACAAGAGGAGGGGAGACATACGGGATCAGGGTGCATGATGCTAAGGTCACAAGGAACTAATAAAAAAGTTTAAAAAAAAAAAAGACTGTAAAAACAAGACTCAGGGGGTTTGCTGTGAAATTGTGTCTCCTAGGAATGTCAAAAGTCTCACCACATGACCTCTCAAACATAAGTTGAGCCAGGCAGTGATGGCGCATGCCTTTAATCCCAGCACTTGGGAGGCAGAAACAGGCGGATTTTCTGAGTTCAAGGCCAGCCTGGTCTACAGAGTGAGTTCCAGGACAGCCAGGGCTACACAGAGAAGCCCTGTCTCGAAAAAAAACAACGACAACAACAACAAAAAGAAAATGCTCAGCTCACTTTCTCCTTTTCATTCAGTCCAGGACCCAACCCATAAAATGGTGACACCACAATTAAGATGGGCCTGGAAACATCTATTAATGTAATCAAGATAATCCCCTACAGGCATGTCTACAGGCTAAGCTCCCAAGTGATTCTAGATTCCTTCAGGTTTACAAGAAATAATAAGTATTAAAATATATAATTATAACATTAAAAACACTCTAAGATTCCTCAAGCTAGCCAACTAGAGTTAGATGTAGTGATGATAACCAGTACTCATCAATTTCATGTTGCAAAACATATGGATCCAATCTTTTCAAGAAATAGCAGAAGTTAACATTTTTATCTATTTCTGATTTTTACATGGTAGTAACTACAATTTCTTTTTTCATTTAAATCCAATGCAAAGTAATACTCTAGGGTAAAACAAAATGAATTTCACTAGTTTCAATCTCTAGAAAAGGCTCTGGGATCTAGGGAGATAGATAAGGAAAAACATAGTAGGCAGGGGCAAACCAGATCTTCACAAGATAAACTAAGGAGTTTGAAGCTTATGGTCAGAGTTAAAACAGCATTTCCCAAACATTTCTTCAGTACAGGAGCTTTCCTCCATACTAAATGTTACCCAGAAACCTAATGTGTAGCACAGATAATGGAATGTTCTTTGGCTGAAATGGATGATAAAGATCTGCTACACCAAACAACTTCCCAGAAAATCTAGAGTTTCAAGAACAGTTGAAAATCACTGTACTCCAGAGTGATGTACACATCCTCCTAAAGCATCAGTTTTATTCAGAAGTTGGATAGGAGGAAAAGAATATGGAAGGTAAATAATTTTTGTTTTAATACAAACATGGAATATATTACAAAATTTCAATGAAAATTTTAAGAAACTTCTAATCACATCTCTATACTAACCCTTTCCCCCTTGAGTTGAATTTGTGTGGGTATTTTATCATGGCAACAAGAAAAGAAATGAGGATATTCATTCTACTGATTTCTGTTCCTATTGATAAACACTGGCCCCCACCCTGCTATAACATTCCTGGGCATATACCCAGAAGATGCTCCAACATGTAATAAAGGACACATGCTCCACTTTATTCATAGCAGCCTATTTATAATAGCCAGGAGCTGGAAAGAACCCAGATGTCCTTCAACAGAGGAATGGATAAAGAAAATGTGGTACTTTATACAATGGAGTACTACTCAGCTATTAAAAATGATGAATTCATGAAATTCTTAGGCAAATGGATAGAACTAGAAAATATCCTGAGTGAGGTAACCCAATTGCAAAAGAAAACACATGGCATACACTCACTGATAAGTGGATATTAGCCCAAAAGCTCCAAATAACCAGGATACAATTCACAGACCACATGAAGCTCAATAAGAAAGAAGACCAAAGTGTGGGTGATTGGTCCTTCTTAGGAGAAGAACAAAATCCTCACAGGAGCAAATATGGAGATAAAGTGTAGAGCAGAGACTAAAGGAAAGGCCATCCAGAGACTGTCCTACCTGGGGATTCATCCCATATACAGTTACCAAACCCAGACTGTGGATGCCAGGAAGTGTATGCTGAAAGGAGCCTGATATGACTGTCTCCTGAGAGGCCCTGCCAGAGCCTGACAAATACAGAGGCAGATGTTAGCAGCCAGCCCTTAGACTGAGTGTGGGTCCCTTAGACCAAGTGTGGGGTCCCTAATAGAGGAGTTAGAGAAGGGACTGAAGGAGTTGAAGGGGTTTGCAACCCCATAGGAACAACAATATCAACCAACCAGATCCCCCAGAAATCCCAGGGACTAAGCCACCAACAAAGGAGTACACATGGCTCCAGCTGCATATGTAGCAGAGGATGGCCTTGTCATGCACCAATGGATGGAAAGGTCCTTGGTCCTATGAAGACTCAATAGATGCCCCAGTGTAGGGAAATCGAGGGTGGGGAGGTGGGAGTGGGTGGGTGGAGGAACACCCTCATAGAAGCAGGGGGAGGGAGGATGTGATAGGGTGTTTCTGGGAGGGAGGGAAACTGGGAAAGGGGATAACATTTGAAACGTAAATAAAGGAAATATCCAACAAAAAAAACTGGCCCCTTGTCCCCTGTTGTAAAGGTAACTTAGTATGGGTGCGTGTGTGTGTGTGTGTGTGTGTGTGTGTGTGTGTGTGAAAGAAAGAGAGAGAGAGAGTGAGAAAGAGAGAGAGAGAGAATGACAGTCAGACAGATAGACAGATAGATAGATAGACAGACAGAGGGCATGCACATGTATGATCAGAAAATAGAAATAGCTTGAGGGAGTTCTCTCTTTGCAGCGGGATTGAACTCAAGTCCTTGGCAGACCCCCTTACCTGCTGAGCCATATTGCCACCCCTACTTAAAATGTTTGGAAAGAGTTGATGGAGGACATAAGAAGCCACTGATAAAGATTAAGCAGGAAGTATCATGGTTATTCACAAGGCTTTTCTAAGTAGGAAGGCAACTTTTCGTTTTCTCAGTTTGGGGTTAGGAAACTAGTGGGGCCATCAAGCCCCCACTAGTTATAACTAAAACAGAGTAGCCTCAGACAGGAGACATCTAAAATAGTCCAAAGAGAGAGGAGAAGAATATAGATTGTGACACACAGGGAATATGATAAAAACCTGTAACTTGAAGGGCAGTTTTAGGAGAAAATATACACAGTGCTTGGTAATGACTTAAACGCTTGTTGGCACCTTGCTCTCCTACTAGCTAAACTACAATCCATAGATGACTCCAGCAGCACTTATCACAATCATGGCATCTCTACCTGCCCTATCAATAATACCCCAGGGAAAGACTATCTTTTTGTTCCCCTCTGCAACATCAAGTTATAGCACACAGAAAGTGCTAAATGAAAGGACATTTGAAGTTACGTACCAGGATCAAGTGACAAGAAGCAGAAGAAAATCAAAAAACCAGGAAACTTTGTAGGCTTAGATTTTTCGAAAACTACTTAAGTAAGGGTTCTTAAACACTTTAATCTCCCTTTTAGCCCACCACCCACCAGAGGTAGTGGAAAGGAAAGGTTAATAGGTCAACCTTTCCACATAGAGGACGTGGACCTATTCAGAAATAGTTCTTTGGGGTGATTCCAATCGGCAGTGTCAGGATGACAGCAGTTCAGTTCACACAAATCATCATCGGCAGCTCAATCCACTTGCAAACATCATTCAGGAATCAGCAAGGGCAGTTCAATCAAGAAGAAACTGAGAGGACCTGCCAATGGGCCCAGAGTCAGAAGCAGCAAGAAGCCGCTGGAATATCACAATAAGTTCTTTGGTGCATTTCTCTCTAAGAAGTCACGACAAACGATATCACTGGGGAAGACAAGGCAAACCAATGCCACGCAGCATCCACTGTCTTGCTGGGTTATATTTATACCCTTTCCATCATGGGTTCTCTCAAGTGTCTGCTCTAGCAAAACATCACATGCCCTTTTTCCAGGTAGCTTCTAGAAAGACACCACTTGTCTGTTCTCAGAAAAACATCCTCTCAAAAAACAGTTTCTAGAAAAACATCACATGATACAACTAGGCTACAGAGAAACCAGAAATATCAACTTTAAAACTTATTAACAGCTTTTTCCACTCTCTATGTCCTGATCCTCACACTCAGGACACTGGGATGGGAGGACTAGTATGAGTTTAAGTCCAGCCTGAGCAATAAAACAAAAGCCTGTCTTTAAAATAAAAACTCAGAATGCAGCATAAGTTTATCAGATAACACATTTCAAGGTTATATCTCACTGACCATCAACAAATGTCTACTGTTCTTTTTGTATATGTGTGTGCATGCTTATAAGATAAGGAAAAATGCACTAACATATTATAAAATCTGGAATTATACTTAGTTTAAAAACTCATATTGAATGTGGAGGTGGTGGTTCATGTTTTAACTCCAGCACTAGAAACAAAAGCAGGTAGATTTCTATGAGTTCAAGGCCAGCATGATCTACACAGTGACTTTCAAGCCAGCTAGGACTACATAGTAAACCCTGCCTCAAAACATAAATTTGAAATAATTTTTCCCCCTTCTCTTCTCCCTCTTGCTCGGGCCCTGCTCACTCCAGCCCAAAGGTTTTTTTATAATTTGTTTCTTATTACAGGTGGTTGTGAGCCACCATGTGGTTGCTGGGATTTGAACTCATGACCTCCGGAAGAGCAGTCAGTGTTCTTAACTGCTGAGCCACCTCACCAGCTCTGGAATAAATTTTTAAAAATTTCATTCTGGCTCTGGCTCTCCCCCTTCCTTCCCCTCTTCCTCTCCTCTCTCCTCTCTCTCCCTTTCCCCCTCTGGATCAGGACATAACTCACAGCTACCCCACCAACACCATGAGTGTCACCATGTTCCTGCCATGCCACAATCATCATGGTGATGGCCTAACCCTCTCAAACTATTAGCCAACCCCAATTAAATGCTTCCTTTTATAAGAGCTGCCTTATTCATGGTGTCTCTCCACAGCACTAGAACAGTGACTATGACATCTGATCTCACCCTGGCTGCATGTTGTGTCTGCTCAGGCAATTTTCAGCTCCTAACCCCCGAACAGTCATGTTCACCTTGGCAAAACATTCACATCACAGTCAAGACTTTTCACTACCCTGACTATGGTTCAGATGAATAACCAAAATATCTGCTGAACTTATAGTCTACACAAATGTTACCAGGGTTTCCCCGACATACACCTGACAAGTCAATTGTGAGATTAAGTGGAAACTTAAGGGTTCTTGGAAAAGTCAGTAATGTTGGATGGTGTTTTGCTGGGGCAAACACGTGAAGGAGTGTTTTCCTGAATCAGACACAAGTGAAAGGACATTTTGCTAAAGCAGACACTGAAACAGGTGAAAGGATGTCCTGCTAAAACAAGCACATGAAAGGATATGTGATGTTTGGAGGGAGTATAAAATAGGACTCAATCGACAGTGAAGGGGTCCTGGGTTGCTTGCAGAGCTAAGTCTTGGCCTCTCAAGTCTTCCCAGATCTTTGCTTCCTTGAGAGGCACAGACCTTCTCCTGGCGTTCCTGGGGATCCTGGGCCTCCTGCTGACTCTATTGATTAGGCTGAGGATTGGCTGCTCCCGCTAGGTCCTGACAGGATGCTGCTATCCAGATTCTACCCAACTGGATTGCTGCATATCAATGAAGCATTTTTGAATGGATCCAACTGCCACTGCTGACCTGTGAACTAAAATTGCTGATTTCCTGACAATACAGATGAGATCTGCTCCAAAGAACAATTTCTAAACAGGTCCACCTCCCTGGAATCCTTTCTTTTCTACTTCCTCTGGTGGGTGGTGGGCTAGGAGGGAAGTTAAAGCATTTAAGAACCATCATTAAAAATAGGCTTTGAAAAAAATTTTCATTCTGCTGTTGTGAGGCTAGCTAAGAGATAGAGCACTTTTCAGAGTGCATAAAGCCCTGGGTTCAATTTATTTTGCTAAAAAGAAAAGAAAAATCTTAAAAGTTTCTGAGACTTGAGGCCCTAGAGAAGGAGGAGGTCTGGTGGGGATGGAACACCCTCTTGGAGGCAAGGGGAAGGAAGAATAGGATGAGGAACTGCAGGAGAGAGGACTGGGGGAGGAGTGCACAACGACTGGGATGTAAATAAAGTAATAAAAATAAATAAATAAATATTTTTTTTTTTAAAAAATCACTATAACCAGAAATTCCAAATTACTAAATTGGAATATAAGAGTAATGAATTCATCATGACAAACATTGATGATTCAGTATTTAAGAATATTTTATTTTTAACTTCAACAAAGTATATCTGGATGCAGAGCACTGATTATTAATGGTTAGCAGGGTAGAGAAAGGAAGGTTTTGCATGCTGTATGGTTGGGCTAAAACATCACCCTGAATCCTATTACTATTAATTGTGTACATGCCAATCAAAATAAAATTAAATGTAATAGACAAAAAAAGTTTCTGCTGACTTAAATAACTTTATAAATTGGTTTTTTTTTTAGATATTTTCTTTATTTACATGTAAATTTCTCCATTCCCAGTTTCCCCTCCAAA
>NW_022196912.1:88088894-88123383 GCF_008632895.1 Mastomys coucha | reverse complement strand
GGTGGACATTTCATTCCTTCTTAAAAGGGGGAACCAAATACCCATGGAAAGAGTTGCAGAGATTAACTTTATAAATTGTTACAGCTTGGAATAATCTCAAAAACACTGAAAAATAACAAAATAAGAATAAGAGACTGAGAGCTAAAAACATAATTCAGTAACATAGTGCTAGCCTAATATGCATGGGGCACTGGATCCCATCCTAAGCCAGCAAGAAAGGAGGGGTGGGGTGGGGAAAAAATGAATAATGGAGAGGAGAGGAAAAGGGAAAAGGGGGGAGGAGAAGGGAATAGGCAAAGAGAGAGGGGAAGGGGAGACAACTTGAATTAGATGACATTGACAAACAAGTATTTATGTCTATGTCTCAGACACCAATGCTTCCACATGTGGCAATTACTTCTTACTCCTCTACTCAAACAGGAAATTTCTAGTATCTTGGAACCCTATGTTGTTTCTCAACAATTTCTGTACTAGTAAAAAACTATACCAATTTCTTAAGACTGGCAAGGCAAATAGCCTAATATCTCTTAGTGAAATCTGAAAGACTGTCACTTGGGAACTCAGAGCTGATGAGTTCTGGCCTTAAAATCAAATTCTGATCCAGACTAAATAGTTACATTTGGTTTTAAAGAAGTCAAACCTGGGCCCAGAACTGATCTTGTGCCACAGTGCTCTATACCCAAATACTACCAAGAGAAAGCTGGTCTCCCAGGAGTTCAGACACACAGGCTTGCAGGAGGGACAAGCCACAGTCAAAGACAACAAGACCAGCTAACACCAGAGATAACCAGTTGGTGAGAGGCAAGGGCAAGAACATAAGCAACACAAACCAAGGCTACTTGGCATCATCAGAACCCAGTTTTCCCACAGTGAGCCCTGGATACCCCAACACACCAGAAAAGCAAGACTCTGACCTAAAATTACATCTCATGATGATGATAGAGGACTTTAAGAAGGACATAAATAACTCCCTTAAAGAAATACAGGAGAACACAGGTAAATAGGTAGAAGCATTTAAAGAGTAAACACAAGAATCCCTTAAAGAATTACAGAAAAACACAACCAAACAGGTGAAGGAATTGAACAAAACCATCCAAGATCTAAAAATGGAAATAGAAACAATAAAGAAATCACAAAGGGAGACAACCCTGGAAATAGAAACCTAGGAAAGAGAACAGGAGTCATAGACCAACAGAATCACCAACAGAATACAAGAGATAAAAGAGAATCTCAGGTGCAGAAGATACCACAGAAAACATTGACATGTTGGACAGTGGTGGTGCATGCCTTTAATCCCAGCACTTGGGAGGCAGGGGCAGGCAGATTTCTGAGTTTGAGGCCAGCCTGGTCTACAGAGTGAGTTCCAAGACAGCCAGGGCTACCCTGTCTCGAAAAACCAGCCAAAAACAAAACAAACAAACAAACAAAGATAGAAAGCCCTGAGGAGGTGGAAACAGGAGGATCCCTGGGGGTCAATGGCCTGTCAATCTAGCCAAATCGTGAGCTCCAGATTCACTGAGAGATACTGTCTCAAACAATAAGGTAGTGAGTAACAGAAGAAAGTGCCTCTGGCCTCAACACACATGCACACACATACACAGTCACATATACTCATTCACACACACAGAGATATGCACATAAATCGCATTTTTAAAAATAAGAAAACTGGGGCTGGCGAGATGGCTCAGCGGGTAAGAGCACTGACTGCTCTTCCGAAGGTCCTGAGTTCGGAACCACGTGGTGGCTCACAACCACCCGTAATGAGATCTGACGCCCTCTTCTGGTATGTCTGAAGACAGCTACAGTGAATTACTCCGAAGCGAGCGGGGCCAGAGCAAGCAGGCCCAGAGCAAGCAGGGCCAGAGTGAGCAGGGCTGGAGCACGGACCAACAAAGGTCCTGAGTTCAATTCCCAGCAGCCACACACATGATGGTTCACGGCCATCTGTACAGCTACAGTGTACTCATACACATAAAATAAAATAAAATAAATCTTTAAAAAAAATAGAAAAAGAAAACATTGATACAACAGTCAAAGAAAATGCAAAAAGCAAAAAGCTTCTAGCCCAAAACATCCAGGATACCAAGACACAATGAGACCAAACCTAAGGAAAATAGGTATAGAAGAGAGTGAAGATTCCCAACTTAAAGGGGCAGTAAATATCTTCAACAAAATTATAGAAGAAAACTTCCCTAACCTGAAGAAAGAGATGCCCAAGAACGTACAAGAAGCCTACAGAACTCCAAATACACTGGGCCAGAAAAGAAATTCTTCCATCACATAATAGTCAAAACGCCAAATTTACAAAACAAAGAAAGAATATTAAAAGCAGTAAGGGAAAAAAGCCAATTAACATATAAAGGCAGGCCTATCAGAATTATACCAGACTTCTCACCAGAGACTACAAAAGCTAGAAGATCCTGGGCAAATGTCATACAGACCCTAAGAAAACACAAATGCCAACACAGGCTACTATACCCAACAAAACTGTCAATTACTATAAACGGAGAAACCAAGATATTCCATGATAAAAACAAATTTACACAATATCTCTCCACAAATCCAGCCCTACAAAGGATAATAGACGGAAAACACCAACATAAGGAAGGAAACTACACCCTAGAAAAAGCAAGAAAGTAACCTTTTTTCAACAAACCCAAAAGAAGATACTCACACAAACATAAAAATAACATCAAAAATAACAGGAAGCAACAATATCTACTAACATCAATGGACCTAATTCACCAATAAAAAGACATAGACTAACAGACTGGATTGATAAACAGGGCCCAGCATTTTGCTGCAAACAGGAAACGTACCTCAGTGACAAAGACAAACACTACCTCAGAGTAAAAGATTGGAAAACAATTTTCCAAGCAAATGGTCCCAAGAAACAAACTGGAGTAGCCATTCTAATAGCAAATAAAATCAACTTTCAACCAAAAGTTATCAAAAAGGATAAGGAAGGACACTTCATACTCATCAAAGGAAAAATCTACCAAGATGAACTCTCAATTCTGAATATTATGTTTCAAATGCAAGGGCACCAACATTCATAAAAGAAACTTTACTAAAGCTCAAAGCACACATTGCACCCCAAGCAATAATAGTGGGAGACTTCAACACCCCACTCTCATCAATGGACAGATCGTGGAGACACAAACTAAACAGAGACACATTGGAACTAACAGAAGTTATGGACCAAATGGGTTTAACAGATATCTATTGAACATTTCATCCTAAAACAAAAGAATATACCTTCTCAGCACCTCATGGTACCTTCTCCAAAACTGACCATATAACTGGTCACAAATCATGCCTCAACAGATACAAGAAAACTGAAATAATTCCTTGCATCCTATCAGATCACCACAGACTAAAGCTGGTCTTCAATAGCAACAAAGACAACAGAAAGCCCACATACACATGGAAGGTGAACAACATCCCACTCAATGATAACCTGGTTAAGGAAGAAATAAAGAAAGGAATTAAAGACTTTCGAATTTAATGAAAATGAAGGCACAACATACCCAATCGTATGGGACACAATGAAAGCAGTGCTAAGAGGAAAACTCATGGCTCTGAGTGCCTCCAAAAAGAAACTGGAGAGAGCATACACTAGCAGCTTAACAGCACACCTGAATGCTCTAGAACAAAAAAAAAAGCAAATACACCCAAGAGGAGTAGAGGGCAGGAAATAATCAAACTCAGGGCTGAAATCAACCAAGTAGAAACAAAAAGAACTATACAAAGAATCAACAAAACCAGGAGATGGTTCTTTAAGAAAATCAACAAGATAGATAAACCCTTAGCCAGACTGACCAGAGGGCACAGAGACAGTATCCAAATTAACAAAATCAGAAAAGGGAGATGTAACAACAGAAACTGAGGAGATTAAAAAAAATCATCAGATCCTACTACAAAAGCCTATATTCAACAAAACTGGAAAATCTGGATGAAATGGACAATTTTCTAGACAGATACCAAATACCAAAGTTAAATCAGGATCAGATAAACCATCTAAACAGTCCCATAACCCCTAAAGAAATAGAAGAAGTCATTAAAAGTCTCCCAACCAAAAATAGCCCAGGACCAGATGTATTTAGTGCAGAATTCTATCAGACCTTCAAAGAAGACCTAATACCAATACTCTTCAAACTATTCCACAAAACAGAAACAGAAGGAATACTACCTAATTCACTCTCTTAAGCCACAGTTACTCGGGGTATTTTCCCTTGGAGATAGACTGCTTTGTGCCTAATCAGGAACTTGTCACAATTTCCTTTCATAGAGGACTTCATAAATATAAATATCATGTTTAATGTTCCAAATAGATTTTTAAAACTGATTGAGTGCATATTACTTTTAGCTTCAAAAGACATGTATATATAAGAGGCGTTTAACTACTATAAATTACTTTGATGACTTAAAAAATATCAATACTGAGTTGTATATTTTAAAATAAATTTTATTAGTTTAATAAAAGAAGACGACGACAAACCTCAGGTCAGTGAGATGGCTCAATTGGTAACCCACTGCTGCCATGCCTCACAGCTTGAGTTCACTCTCTTTTCTCAATTCACCCACAAGGTAATACCCATTACCTGTCCTCTCACCGCCACATAAATGTAATAAAAAACAAATTAGGACCATGACTCAAAAAATAAGGTGGAGTGTAATAGAGAAAGGTCCCATCATTGACCTCTGGCCTCTACAGGCACCTGCACACACATGAACACACACACATAAACATGTACACACACACACACACACACACACACACACACACATACACACACACATGTATATACCACACAGACACAAAAATTCAAGTGAGAAGGGAGAGAAGAAAAAAGAAAACGTGAAGTTTATTTTTAAAAGATGACAAATCTGCCTGGCAGTGGTGGCACATGCCTTTAATCCCAGCACTTGGGAGGCAGAGGCAGGCAGATTTCTGAGTTCGAGGCCAGCCTGGTCTACAGAGTGAGTTTCAAGACAGCCAGGGCTACACAGAGAATACCAAAAAAAAAAAAAAAAAAAAAAAAAAAAAAAAAAAAAAAAAAAAAAGATGACAAATCTAAACTGAAGAGACAACTACTTACACTGCAGTTACACATTACCATTATCACCAAATACAAAGTACAAGATTGTATATACATTTTTTCCCAGGCATGATCTTTCTGTATAGCTCTGGCCAGCCTGTTAACATTTTTTTTTTACATTTTTAAAAATGTATTTTTATTCTTAATTATGTGCATGTATCTGTGTAGGGTATATACACCTGAGTGTAAAGGCCTAAGGTGAGAGGACTTCAGACTCCCCGGAGGTAGTTACAGGCAGTTGTGAGGCACCCTAACAGGTGCTAGGAACTAAACTTGGGTGCTCTGTGAGAGCGGCAGGTACTCTTAACCACAGAGCTATTTATATAGCCCCTACACTCATTTAGTATAAACACGCATGCATGAGTGCATGTGTGCATGTGTGTGTATATGTGTTCATGTTCATTTGGTGAACATGCATGCATGAGTACATGTGTATATGTATGTGTATACTCTGTGTGTGTCTGTGTATGATGTGTGTACTGTATGTGTGTGTGTGTGTGTGTGTGTGTGTGTCAGCACCTGTGAATATAATAGGACAACTTGAGGCTCACTTTCTTCCAACAAGTGGGTTCCAGAAATCACAGTCATCAGGCTTAGCAGTAGCATCCAGACCATGACAGGTCTTCAAAGTCTTCCTGCCTCAGTCTGTCAAGTGCTGGATTACAGGCATGCACTGAAGTCGCCCACAGGGCTTGGGGGCTGATCTGACTTGGGCAAATAAGAAGACAGACACATCTAGAGAAAAGCTGGGGTAGTGTGGGTGGTGAGCTCTGATAGAAAGGGACTGTCAGTCCGGAAACTGAGCCCAGAGGGTTAGCTACTCTCAGCATGAAGTCTCTGGGCAGCAGGATCAGGCCTCAGTCTGGAGAACAAAATGGAGGCTGATCCTTGACAAGGCTGTGCCCTTATCATGAATACTCATTCATAATGCTCATTCATAAAGGAATACACTCACTCAGCACACCTCCCCTTTTTTATTTTTTAAGATGTCCTGATCAACCAGACTTCTAGTCCAGCCACAGTTCTGTGTAGTCTTCGCAGCCTAAGAGGACAATGAAATAAAACAAGGCAGCCTCTAGCCTGGGTTATTCTGTCCTCTTTCTCAAGAACTAGAAAAACTCAAAACCAGTAAGGTTCTGTGCCTGTAATGTGCCTCTCCCAGGGTGATAGCAACTCCATGGGTGAGAACACATTGTGCCTGGTCCTAAGGTAACACTGTAAACCCAGTCTTGATCAATGCATAATCAATCCTCCAGGGGGATGTCATTTTGTCCATGTGTAGCCAATCAGAAGAAGGCAAGACATTGTCAGTGAAGATTCTCTGAGTAAGTCCTGGAGTATACAGAGCCACGGGCCCTATTGGTAAACAATCTAAGACACTCTGAAATCTAAGAATATAATTTAAAGAAACCTTGGGTATAATTTCTGAAGATCCAATCTCTTTAGTAACAGGGGAAATTCCCTTTTTGAGTTATATGCTGTAAAAGTTCACAATTTCATATACAACATAGTATGTTCCAAAAGCATGAGAAATTACCAAGCAGAAACTTTCTGAGGCAACTATAGCATATTCCAAACTAAAGAAATTCTATTTTAAGCTTTTTGAATATAACTTTTTCTCTGTCTTCAACATATTCTCTCTCTCTCTCTCTCTCTCTCTCTCTCTCTCTTTCTCTCTCTCTCTCTCTCTCTCTTTCTCTCTTTCTCTCTCTCTCTCTCTCTGTTTAAAGGGATACTGAACAGAGATGAGCTATTTCCCTGTATATATGCAAGTGTTCATTTATGTATATATATGTGTGGAGGCCAGAAGATACTTCAAGTGTCTTCCTAAATTATTTTCCACGTTATTTTTTCTTTTTGTTTTTCCAAGACAGGGTTTCTCTGTGTAGCCCTGACTATCCTGGAATTTGCTCTGTAGACCAGGCTTAAACTGAACTCACAGAGATCTGACTGCCTCTGCCTCCTGAGTGCTGGGATTAAAGGCATGCACCACCACTGTTCAGCTCAAGAGTAGATTTTTTTTTTTTTTTTTTTTTGGTTTTTCGAGACAGGGTTTCTCTGTGTAGCCCTGGCTGTCCTGGAACTCACTCTGTAGACCAGGCTGGCCTCGAATTCAGAAATCCACCTTCCTTTTCCTCCCAAGTGCTAGGATTAAAAGCATGCACCACCACTGCCTGGCAAGAGTAGATTTTTAAAACAGAGTTTCAGGGCTGGAAAGATGTCTGAGCCATAAAAAGCACTTGCTGTTCTTTCATAGGGCACAGATTCAGCTCCTAACACATGTTAGCTCACAACCATCTATACGCATGCACATGGTGCATACATATGCAGGCAAAACATTTATGCACATAAAATAAATATATGAAAAATTTAAAGACAGTTGTTTCCATGTTGGGGACTGAGCCTGTGGGACGCAGTTCTACCATGAAGCCAGCACTCAGCAAGAGAAAGCATATGCAGATCTTCCCAGGCCTGCTAAGATCACACAAGCAAATATGAAGGCAGCTGCAACTAACATCATACTAAATGGTAAAAGATTCATTTCATCCCTACTCCAAAGATAAGGAACAAGGAAATGCCCGTTTTTACCACTCATATTCAGCACTAGGCTAGAGGTTGTAGTTTGCATTAATAGTAAACAATGGCCTGCATGGTAGCACACACCTGCAATCCCAATCATGGAAGATGGAGGCAAGAGAATCAAAAATTCAATATTATCCTCAACAGCACAGAAAATCTGAGGCCAGCCTAGGATACAAAACCCTATCTCAACCCCCATCTCCCCCAAAAAGTCCTAAGTAAATACACTTTGAAATGGACAACAAAAACCTGTCATATTTAAGATAGTATGATTGCTTTATACTGAAAATCCTAAGTAAATCTACAAGCCAACTGCCAGAATGAACTTTAGCAAGACTGCAGTATATAAAATTAGTATAGAAAAGCTGAATTCTTATATTAGTAGCAAATATCTAGAAAGTAAAAAAGAAAAAGTAGTAGAACCAACAGATACTTAGGGGAAAATGTAATAAAGGCTAGCTAACACAGCTACATTAAAACTACCGACTATTGCTATCTGAAAGTAAAGACCTAAATAATAGAGAAGATATTACCACGCTCACACATTAGTACATCCAGTCATTTTTAAATGGCAACTCCCCAAATTCAATGCAATCGCAATCAATAGTCTAGCAAGCTTTTTTTAAGTTACCAAATGGTTCAAAATTTATGTGCAAATTCTAAGGGCATAGAATAATCAAAGAAACATTTGTAATAAAAGACATAAATAAAGGAATCACAGTGCCTGATTGCAAAATTTATTACAGCATTTTGGTAATTAGCGTACTTTGTGAATACTGTGCAAAGTTGCACATAAACTGGACTCAGAAACACACCCACATTTGACTAATTGTTTTTCTCTTTAATTTGGTTCTTTCTGAAAAAGATTCTCCTTAAGTATATAGCCCAGGCTGGCCTGAGACTCACTGTATAGCCTAGGCTACCTGTCCTGGAACTTATGATCCTACTGCCTGTCTTCCTAGAGCTGGGATTCCAGGCTTGTAGCACCACACTGCACTGTTAACTGCTTTTTAAAATATTTAAGCAAACTAATGGGAAAACAAGAGTCATTTTCAATAGATGGTGCTAGGTCAACTAGATATTCTTGCAGAAGAGAAAATCTTTTAGCCTTACAAGATATGTAAAACTTAAGTTATAAGACATCACAAAAAATTCCAAAACTATAAAATTTTTAAAAATTAAACATGTATGCTACATAACCTAGTCAGTTTCCTAAGTACTCACCCAAGAGGAAAAAAAAACAAAAAACAAACAAACAAACAAAAAAACAACACAAAAGCTTCTTTTAAAAAAAAATCTGAGAAACCCTTGACATAGACAATCAGAAACATGTCAAGCATCCATCAGCTGGCAAATGAACAAATGAAGTATGGTACATAATGTGGTGTGTGATGAAATGCCAGTCTGCAGTACAGAGGAACCAGCTGCTGCTACACAAAGCAACACACACAAAGAGTTCAGGCTTTGGTTTGCTCTTACTGTATTTACATAGGGTCATAATTTATTATGGAAGAAAACAAACCAATTGTTACCTAGGGATGGGGGTGGAGGGAAGAATGCAGACAAAATGGATATAGTATTTTTTTCTTTTTCTTTTTCTTTTTTTTTTTTAAGAGATCTCTTTATTATTATATGTAAGTACACTGTAGTTGTCCTCAGACACACCAGAAGAGGGAGTCAGACCTCATTACGGATGGTTGTGAGCCACCATTGGTTGCTAGGATCTGAACTCAGGACCTTCGGAAGAGCAGTCAGTGCTCTTAACCGCTGAGCCATCTCTCCAGTCCTCTTTTTTGTTTTTTTAGGATAGATTCTCACTACATGGCTCTGACTGGCCCAGAGCTATGCAGACCAGTCTGGTCTTGAACTCACCACTTGCCTCTACCTACAAGTTGCTGGGATTAAAGGCATGCACCACCACACCCAGCTAGATACAGAAAATTTTATCAGATGATAAAATAATATAATGGTTTCTTTTTTTTTCTTTTTTTTTTTTTTTTTTTTTTTTTTTTTGGTTTTTCCAAGACAGGGTTTCTCTGTGTAGCTCTGGCTGTCCTGGAACTCACTCTGTAGACCAGGCTGGCCTGGAACTCAGAAATCTGCCTGTCTCTGCCTCCCAAGGGCTGGGATTAAAGGCGTGCGCCAGCACTGCCCGGCATGATAATGGTTTCTTAAGTGTATGAATATTTCAAAACTAATAAAGCTACGTACTTCAAATATGTGTTTTTAATTATATTTTAGTAAAATTGAGAAAAGGAAAAATATGGTAGCATTACCAAAACTATAAATATACACCCCCATTTCTAAAAATATCTTCTACTACAGGCAGGTGCTGTGATGCAGATCTGTAACCTCAACACTTACAAAAGTGAAGTGAAATGATAACAAGTTCCAGACTGAGACTACACAGCAAGAACCTGCTGAAGAAAAGGAGAGGAAGAGGGAAGGAGGGAGGGAAGGAGGAAGGGGGAGGGGGAGAGGGAGGGAGGAAGGAAAAGTGAAGGAAAAGAGGGAAAGAGAAGAGGGAGAAAAGAAGAAGGAAGGGAAGAGGAAGAGAATGGAAGAAGGAATATGGGGTTGATGGAGTGGATCCAGGTTTGTTCCCCATCCCCTAAGAAGGAAAAGAAAATCCAAGTGTGGTAGTGCACTCAAGGGGCTGAGCCAGAACAACTTCATATTCAAGACGTAGTGAATCCCAGGCCAGCTCAGGCTACAAATATGTCACGTGGAGGGGGGTGGAGGGGAAGGGAGGAGAGGAGAGGAGAGAAGAGGAGAGGAGAGGAGAGGAGAGGAGAGGAGAGGAGAGGAGAGGAGAGGAGAGGAGAGGAAAGAAGCAAGCAAGGAATGAAAAAAGGAAGGGAAGGAAAGGGAGAAAGAAGAAGGGACGGAAAGGAAGGAGGAAATGCATCTTTTATACTCACACATATACAAAAATATTCAGGCACAGAAAGTGCTACCTGTACCTGATAACCAATAATCCTCAGTGTATTTGAAAGTTCTATTACTGCAAACATCAAACATTTTATAACACTTAAGACTGACAGCACCACTCCAAATAATAATCACAATACATAGTATATTATGCTCCCAAAGAACACTAGCTACCATGTGTCAGGTTCAACATGCCAAATACCTTGTAAGAGAAACAAGCTTGAGTGTGGATACATTTACAGTACAACAGGTGCTTAGCATACCCAGACCCGGACTTCAATGCCTAGAAGGAAAACAAAACCTCTGGAGCTTATCTATTCTTGGGACTCTTTTATGAATAATACAGTAATCAATCCTCTTGGGCCACATGTTTTCAATGATTTCTAGTTTATTACACACTAACTTCCTCACATAATATATGTTTTAGTTTCCATTCTCTTTTCAAATAAATCTAAAACACATGAAACAAGAAAGAAACACAATGTATTTTCCAAGGAAAGGGTAGAAGCACTAAATTTACCCCACTCATGGTTGTTATCATCCACAGGATTCCTACTATGAAGTGTATAAGTTTGCATTTAATAGCAGCACAGTATATAGATCTCCTTTTGCAATTAACTCCCAAAAAAGAATTAAACATTAATGAGTGCCTGAAATATGAACATTCATAATCTGAATAATACAGAAAGAAACATCTATTTCAGCATATATTTTAAATCTTTAAAAGAAGATGGCTCAGCAGGTAAGAGCAGTTACTACACAAGAATAAGGACCTGGTCAAACTTCTAGCACCCATGTAAAAAGTTGGGTGTGGCTACATGCCCTCTTAAGCCTGTGGGTAAAATGCAAGAGATTACTGGGACTTACTAACCAGGCCTTGCTTTTGGTTCAGTGACTCTGTCTCAAGGGCACAAGGTAGAATGTGATAAAGTAAGACATTTGACATCTTCCTTGGGTTTCCATGTGTGCACAGTAATCACACACATGTATGCACATACTACATATATACATAGACATAAAACCATCATATATATACATATATATATACATATATACACATACACATAGCTTATCAGTGTCAAAGGCAGACATCTCCCTTTGCTATTAACTGGGCAAAAAGTAAATACAGATAAGGAATCTGAATTTATTAACACCATAATCATTGGGTTTTTTAAATTTTTTTTTAACTTTTTACTTTATGTGAATCAGTGTTTTGCCTACATGCATGTCTCTGTGGGGGTGTTGTGTCCCCTAGAACTGAAGTTACAAACAGTTGTCAGCTGTCATGTGGGCACTGGGAATTGAACCCAGGTCCTCTGGAAGAGCAGAGAGTGCTCTTAACCACTAAGCCATCTCCCCAGCCCCATTAATCATTTTTAAAATATCAATTAATAATGACATTTTTGGCAGCATCTGAAACAACACTAAAACTTGAGCCTTGTTTGTTTAAAAACAACTTAGTTATGGCAAGAAAATAAACACTGTACGATTTTATTTAGGAAGAAGCTATACTTAATACTGGTAGATTTCAAGACCTTTATAATTTAATGGAATGAGTTGTTTACAAGTAAATCAGAGTTAGTGTCAGATGCAGTTTGCTTCAGTTACCTGGAATTAGAATAGCAGGCTCATTAAATATATATGAATCCATGATGCAGAGAAACTGCACCATATTGATGGAGCCCTCATTAATTTTCAATGATATAGCCACTATCATATTTGTATTCAAAAAAGGGGGTATATAACCATTTGCCTTCATCTCGAAATTCTTCTTTTTTTATGTTTCAACTTATTTAAATAAATAAAAAAAAAACCTAACACTCCAAAGCATTTCTACTGAGGTTCATTAAACTTCCCATTTTCTTTTCTATTTGTAGAGAAATCATATATACATTTGTGCATATATAATACATGTACACAAATTTCATCTCCTAATAGACAACATGAAAATGAAATACAAGAAGGTACTGCAATTATCTCCTCCCATAAGTAATAAAATTCACTTAGCCTTCCTGTCATCTAATAACAATTATAAAGTAAGTACAGACACTGTCTATGTATCATAGGCTAAAGATAAAGATGTAGCAAAATGCAGTAATGGGCCACAAAATCATGACTGAATATTTAAAGTTTTAGCAGTCTTTCTTTTGTTTAAATAAGCATCCTGAAAAATAAAATATAAAGAGAGCATTGTTCTAAGTAGATGAAACTTATTTTGATAATAGTATTTTCATTTAATAAATAGAAAAGTACAAAATGCAACCTTTGTAGAATTTTACTTAGCAAACATGATTAAAATTTAATTGAATAATTTCTAACAAATGCATACACAAAAAGACTGGCATGAACTGTCTCTTCCCTGTAGGTCAAACAAAAAGGGTGGGTATGGAATATAAGCAAGATTGATAAGAGCCTTCCAATTTCTAGTTAGCATGTCTTCCAACTTCCTCTCAATCCTGTTAATAAAGTAAACAGCACTTTATAGCCTGTACCTCTGTACACATCTCCCGACGAAGCCTGAGAACCAGGTCATACTTTTCTAAGAGGCTCTTTCCTCCTCAATGCTAAGCTATATACATCATTTATGCATTTGAAGCCAACCAAATATTTTGTTCCCTTGATGCTATCTTTTATCAGTTTAAGATGTATCTACTAACCAAAGGCCCTTGTTGCAGATTTCACGCTTTTGATTCCTCCTTCTCTCCTTCTCCTCCTCTTCCTCCTCCTCTTCTTCCTCTTCTTCCCTGTTCCTCCCCTTCTTCCCCTTGTCTTCCTCCTCCTCTCCCTTCTCCCCTTCCCTTCTTCCTTCTTCCCCTTTCCCCATCCTCCCCTTCTCTTCTTCCTTCTCCTCTTCCTCCTCCTCCTTGGGTCTCACTATTTAGTCCTGGTTGGTCCAGAACTCTCCAGATAGACCAAGCCTCAAAATTTACAGAGATCAGATCAGACCATGTATGGTGGCACATGCTTTTAATCCCAGCACTTGAGACACAGAGATAAGTGGATCTCTGTGAATTCAAGGCCAGTATAGCCAAGACTACACAGAGAGATCCTGTATGCAAAAAAAAAAAAAAAAAAAATTCATAGAGATCTCCAAGTGCTAGGGTTAAAGGTGTGTACCACACCTGGCAAGTTTCTGTTCCTTATTTATTTATTTATTTTTTAACAAATAGTTCTTTTTAATAAGTAGATTATTTAAAAGAATAACATAAAACCACTTTCATTCCTCGATTACAAATTATATAACTAGATTCTCCTTTTCTTCCTTGTAAAAATACAAACTAATTTCCTTTGAGTCATGCAAAAGAGCTAGATATAAGTGGAGGAGGGCAAATACCATGTCTGCCACAAAGTTCACCTAGATAAGTAATACATAGTACTAATAAGGATAAGATATGGGGATAAGATAAAGTCTTACCCCAACCCAAATAAAATTATTAATAGGGCCCTGAAGTTTGTATTTTAAATAGACATCTCAGATGATTCTTTGGTAGAAGGCAAGTCTGGGAATCAACGACTTGGAAATGTTATCGAGTATACAAGAAAAATTGCAAAAATATCAATTACTAAAGATCAATAACTAATAAATTACTGTTGAGCCTTGCTTTTTTGTCTTTGAAAGTAGACTTAACACATTTAAAACTTGAACCAAACTGTTACTGTATCCAGGTTTAATTCTCATTAAATTATTCTCATTCCATATACCATCCTAGGTTCTATTTGCTAAGTAAATTAGGAAGCAAATTGGCAGACTCCTAAAACCGTATTTTATTATATTTGTTTACTTAGTTGGAGAAAGAGAGTGTGTCTCTGAGATCTGAGGACAACTTGCAGGAGCTGGGTTTTCTCCTCCCACTAAATAGGTCCCAGGGATTAAAATCAAGTTGACCATACAGTTCATTGTATGGTCCAAAAAATTAGTGTTTCACTTAGAATACTGGCAATATCTTTTCATAGGTGAGAGTAAATTAATTCTTAAATTTACCTGAACTCTCCCTCAAGTAATCCCTCATAGCGAATGACAAATTTTCACTAAATTTACATATTAAATGGCCAATCTAGGATTAAGAGTCAAGAGAGCTATTATAATATTTATGCCCTCTTTTTAAAAAGTTATAAGAATTGGGAGGCAGAGGCAGGCAGATTTCTGAGTTTGAGGCCAGCCTGGTCTACAGAGTGAATTCCAGAACAGAGAAACCTTGTTTCAAAAAACCAAAAAAAGAGAAAAAAAATTATAAGAAAACTAATTCTGTTTCTGTTTATACTTATAAAGAGCTAGGCAATTAATATGCTAGCATTTCTGGCTCTTACAGAATAAAGTTTGCATCTTAATGAATAATCCTTAAAGTTTAACATACAATTTCCTGTTATCTGTTTGAATGTTAGAGCACAAATTTGATAATAAAACTTCATAGAAAAGAAGTACTAGAAGGTGTCAATAAAGACAAAAACCCTACAAAACGCTCTGACACCACAGCTCCCTCCCCGCTAGCCTAGGTACCTAGCTAGTTCAAGGCCAACTCGAGTTACAAAGCAAAAGTCTGTCTCAAAAAGAAGAAAAAACGAAAGAAAGTGTGGCGTGGGGATCTGGAGAGATGGTTCAGTGGGAGAGAACACTTGCTGTGCAAGCAGAAAGACCTGAGCTCAGATAGTTGTACCCACAGGGAAAGCTGCGCATGGCCTCAAACGCCAGTAACCCCAGGACTGTGAGAAACAGATGCTAGTGCCAAGTTTAGCCAGAAACTCTGTCTCAAAGGAATAATGCTGAAAGTAATACAGTAGTAGGACACAGAGCATCCTCCTTTGGCCTCCATGTACATGTGCACACACACACACACACACACACACACACACACACACAATTAGAATGGTGGTAAATACCTAAATCCCAGAACTCAAACTAAGGCAGGAATATCAAAACTTCAAGATTTGCCTAGGCCACAAGACATGTCCCAGGTCAACCTAGAGTATGTATCAAATCATTGTCAAAAAAAAAAAAAAAAAAGCCAGTGATAACTGTTCTAGAGGATTCCAGTTCAATTCCTACCATTCACAAGCAACTCACAACCATCTGTAACCACAGTCCCAGGGGATCCAGTGTCCTCTTCTAGCCTCTGGTGGCACACATGCAAACACCAATACACATAAAATAAACAAGTTTTTAAAAGGCACATCAGTTTTGTTTTACTAAATAGAAAGAGAGCAAGTGTGGGGAAGCTTGTGTGGCTGAAGTTCATGATGCAGCCTACTCCTTGACCAGAGAGAAACTCATGGAGGATACCCACACGTTTTCAAGCAACCCCCAAGGATAAGTGCCTTCTCCAAATTTTTCTGCCCAAACAGGGTGCTGTTTCCTAATTTGCACATTACTATATATTACTTAAAATAAACAAATACCACTTAGTAATTATTCTCATCAACAAATATATTAATGAAATGTAAATATGATAAAATTCAATACACCTAATCATTTTGATTTAACTCAGAGGACAGAGAAACACAGAAGAAAAAGCCAGAGACTATTCAGTAAGCAAAAAATTCAGACCCTTAGGCAGGACAACTCCATCACTACAATAATCCAGTACAAAAGAAAAGAAATGGAACAGCTATATCATAAACAGACAGACAGACAGACAGACAGGCACACACACACACACACACACACACACACACACACACACACACACACGGGGTGGGGAGGCCTAGGGGATTAGAAAAAAGAATGTTAAAAGCCAGAGATGAGAGGAAGTATCATGAAACAGCCATGGAGTGCACACCACAGAATAGACATCTGCCCTTCAATATTCAAACACAGACAAAGAGGGTACCCAGTGGGTCGGGGGGGAGAGGATTTTTCAATGGTGCAGCCACTGATGGAGAATTTGGGATGAAGTTCAAAGGGAATGGAAGGAAGATAGAGTGGGGATGAAGGATGAATATGATCTCAATACATTGTGTATATTTTTTTTCAGAGCTAAAAAAAAGTGACATGGAAATTGGGTAAAACTTCTCTAAAAACCTAACAGTCTGCTAGTTATAGTAGTACATACCTGAGATTCCAACACTTTTAGGCAGAGAAGAATCTAAAGTTCAAGGCCAGCCTGGACTAACACTTGAGGTCCAGTCTTAACAAGTATCTAGTTATATAGCAACAGTATTCCCTCACTGCTATTGTTCATGCATTCCAGTTGACTACCTTTACTGGATTTTTAATCTTAAACCATTCGGTCACGGTTACACTGTCTAAAGCAAAATAAAAGTTAATTAGGAAAAGAGACCAATTAAGGAAATTAATAATCCCATTATGACAATTATATATACAGTTCATTGTGCAATTTATGCCTGAAGACCTTGTCTACCACATTGTAATTTACTTTACCTTCTGGAGGGAGATTGGAACTATAGGAATATTGTGCTCACAACTTTATAATACCTTTAGTCTCAGACTACCTTTTTCTTAAACCACTTCACCATAAAAAACTGATAAACACTTTGGCCAAAACTCTGCATTTATTCTTCAAAATACACAAAATCACTCTCCCTCCTTCACAACTGAGCAGCCAAAATGCATTTACTTCCTAGAGCCGCTTCCTGGGATCCATACTCTTAAAACTCACAATCCTGAGACTCTCAGGATCATTTCCGGTGGTGAAGGAATGATAGCTGCATAAACTTATCATGAGATGTCTCACGATAAGACACTAGAGCGCCTGGAACAGAATGTGCACTCAATAAAAGCCAACCACTACCTATCTACAAAATAACTGCCTAGAGTCTGTATTTTCTTCCTTTACATGATTTAAGTCTAACATAATTCATCAGGACACAGAAAGCCTTCCAACTAGTTCACTCGATCAATAGTAACAGTATACACCCAAAGTAAGCTTTTAGTTCTCTTTTCAATAAAAAACAAAAAACAAAAACAAAAACAAAAACTTTTTTTTTCTTAAGAAATTAAAGATTCCAATCCCCAACGCTTTCAGCCAGACGTCTGTCTGGAGTCTAGCTAACAACACATGGCTGGAAACATTCGAGATTCTCACTGGCTGGAAAGGTAGGTGAGGGTCAACCTGCCAAACTTCTGCTTGCCACAATCAAAACTCCAGTTTCAAAGTAGGCCAGAGAAGCTAGGGGCCAGCGGCTACAAACTTTTAAAAGGTCGGCTCTCTTTTTGCATTCCCCACCTCCTCCACTGTTTAACCACACCCTTTATCCCCCGCCCCCTCTCCCGAGCAGCCTCCTAGCATCTCTCAGGGCTGTCCTCCCACCCCAGGAATCCACGGTCGCCAGACTCACAAAGTATGTCCGCACACGTTCACCATCAGCTTCAAAGAAGGATTCCGGTATTTGGTGGTCTTACACCTGGGACAGCCCTGGTCGTCCATGGCGTCTCCTTAGGTTTGGGTCTTTCCCCCAACGACGGCTTCAGCCACTGCCACCTACAAGAACCCCCAGACCAGACGTCAACTAGGTTCCTACCAACAGGCACTTGGCCGGAATGGTCCTCTGCGAAAGAGCACCGGCTGGAAGTCAGGCGCTGCAACACAAACGTTCCGGAAGCGAGTTCTCCGTTCCAGCCGCTACAGTTCCATCATAAGAGTAGGTGAAGCAGCTCGGTATCTTGGAATGCGAGGACGGATTCTTTTAAATTATACACCTCTTGCCTAATTACATTTTACAAGGAACCATATCATGTTGGGAAGATAAATTCTTGTTCTGTTTGGATCCACATGATTTCAAAGATTTCAAAGATTTATACTGGTAATCTCTGAAATAAGGATTTATTGATACTCAACAAAGACTTAGAGAAGACTAAATAAATTCATAAAATGGCTATCAAATAACAGTGAAATGTGGACATTTTTGTAATTTCCTCCATCTCACTAAAATTCTGTCAGAAGTAAACTTGTAGACAGTTTGTTTTGGCTTGGGTTGCTTGCTTGTGTGAGTCGTGGTTTGTTTCTTAATATTTTTATCCTAAGTATTTTGTGTGTGCATGCTCATGTGCCACAGCATGCATGTGCTGGCCAGAGGACAACTTACAGGAGTTAGTTCTCTATGTCTATTGTGTGAGTCCTCAGATCATCAGGCTTGGTGACAGGTGCCTTTACTTGCTATGCCATATCACCAGTCCTGTTTCATGTTTTGTTTTAATATTATTTTATTGCTTACTTGAGAATTCCACACAATTTATTTTGATCATATTCAACTCTCTTCCATGACCACTAGGTCCACCCTTAGCTACTCCCTTCCTACCCACCCAGCATCATGTTCTCTCTCACTCTGTCTCTGTCTCTCTCTTTGTCTCTCTCTCTTTCTCCTCTCTGTCTCTGTCTCTGTGTGTGTGTCTCTCTCTTCTCTCTTTCTCTCTCTGTCTCTCTCTCCTCTCTCTTCCTCTCTCTGTCTCTCTCTCTTCTCTTTCCCTCTCTATTGTCTCTCTCTTTATGTCCCCCTGCCATCCAGGTCTTTTGGTATTGGCCAACTACTCTTAGGTTTGGAGCCTACCCTGGCATATAGATAATGATTAGTCCATATAAGAAAAGTGAGCCTTTCTTTCCTGGATGTTATCAGATGCCGAGAGTTCCTCAGCTAGTGATGTTGGTGATATAATATGTAATGGACTATGTGATCACTCCTGTTTTATGGCTTGGTTTTTGTTTTTGTTCCTGGAACTCACTGTGTAGTCCAGGCTGACCTCTAACTCATAGCAGTCCTCCTGTCTCAGTATCCAGTGTGCTGAGATCCCAAGTGTGAGGCACCATACAAGTCTCAATCAAGTTTTTCCAAATTATCCCATGACTTGAATACCAGCTGTATCCATTCTCAGTCATTTTAACCTCACTACAGAACTTTCTCCCTTCAATAAAAACATAAAGGAAACAACCCCACCTCCTCTTAAAAACTGGACATAGCAGACATCCCTAGTTAGGGTTTCCATATGTTATGGAGGGGAAACATGACAAACATATCATATTCCAGAGGAAGCAGGCCATGATGGCTCAAGACTTGACACCAGTATATACACATCAGTGACTCACTTTATAAGCTGTATTACCTCCTTGATCGTAATACTGTCCACCTATAAAAGTTAATCAAATCCAAGTTCACTAAAGCAAGAAACATGAAGAGCTGTGCTGACCTAGCGGCCTGCCACATTGCACTTACTGATTTTAAAAGGCCTTAGTAAACTTATCACTAGATGTGAAACTCTACAAAAATAAAGGTAACTTTAGGGTCTTTACATTTTAAAAGAGCAGAAAGCTTCTGGTGAATAAGTGTGTTCCCTGAGCCAAGAAAAAAAGACAGACAGACAATTTAGTCAATACTATGTCCAGACGCTATGTCATACTCAGCTGACAGTATTGTATTGCCGATTAACACTAGAACTGTCTTTGAAAAAGAGAACTCTTCGCCACACTTTAAAGTGAATTGCTCTTCTTTCCCCTCGAGCCTTAAGATCAAAGAGAAGAAAACACTAAAACAAGCAGGAGGAAACTGCTAAAAACTCTCCCATGTACCATGCAGGCAACTGCTATTGGGGAAGCCCAGTGATGACGACTGGCTAAAAACTGTCAGATACACTGTTCTCCAAGAGCTACATGCAGTAGAAAACACTGTTTATACATCTAAGCCATAAAACTAAGAAAACTGGGAGGAAATAATGGTGTCACTACTTACTACTTACACGATGATTAAAGCATTGGTTTTCCCAATAATGAACTAAAATATACTTGTACAGTCTGAATGAATATGCTTAACACTATACCTTTTGACTCTCGTTCATAGTAATAATATTGCCAGTAACATCAAAAAGAAACAGTGTGTTAATAAGGGAAGCATGGCTTTCTTTCAAAGCAGATAACTGTACTTGAACCTACTTTTTTTAGCCCTAACTTCCGTTTTCTTTACACATTATAACAGGTGCGTTATAAGGATGAAAATGAAGCCCGCCAGTGGCAGCTCACACCTTTAATCCCAGCACTCACTCTGGAAGCAGAGGCAGGCAGATCTCTGAGTTCAAGGCCAGCCTGGTCTACAGACTGGGTTTCAGGACAGCCAGGGCTATTCAGAGAAACCCTGTTTCAGCAAAACAAAAATGATGATGATGTGATGATGATGATGATGATGATGACAGTGGTGGTGGTGGTGGTGGTGGTGGTGGTGGTGGTGGTGGTGGTGGTGGTGGTGGTGGTGGTGATAACAGTGATGATGATGAAACCTTATAATTTGGGCTTCCCTAGTGGATTCACAGCACTGTACAAAACAGAAACTCAGAAATATACACCATCATCACTGATAGAGCTCTGAGAAAAAAAGAGCTGAGAGTACCATACTTCTGATTCAAGTGGAAACTCCATCAGTGGTGGAAAAGAAAGAAAAACAACAACAAAATTATCAAGCTTCCTGCCTCTGGGAAGATTGCTACCTGAACCAATTAAGTACATTCTTGCTCTTAAATAATCTGCAGTTTCAAACTAGCAATGAATCTACCTCCCAAGGCAGTGGGGTTTTTTCAAATGTAAATGTTCCTCCTTGCCCCAAGGCTATAGACTTATCAGGCTTTCCTTTTCAAAGGGAGCAGAAACTGCTACTTTGCTAGAGATAACTTCACTCCCCAATTCTTATGAAAAGAAAAAAAAAAAACTACACACACACACACACACACACACACACACACACAAAACAGTCCCTGCAACACAGTGTAATGAGCCCATCCGGTAAAATGCAGGAAAACACTGAACTAATCAGAAAATCGCCCTAGAGTGTTTCAAATTGGCAGTATCAGATCCTCTTTGGTTTTGATGAGGATTGAAAAAAATTAACTGGGAACTATTGAGAGCCCTGGAGCTTACCTTCTGAGGAAAGCTCCTTTTGAAAAGTAAATAGAAAAGGCAGAGGTAAGTAAAATAGAATGGCAAGTCTTAGTCTACCAGCTCTGTTCCTGACCTCCACATTCTTTGGTATCTATTAGCATTAGTGTTTGAGTATAAAATACACACACACACACACACACACACACACACACACACACACACACACACGGAAAGCTCACATGATGACTGTTTAGTCCCTAGCTGATAGCACTATGTTGTTAGGTTCTGAAAACTTTAGGTGGTGAGGTCAGGTTGAGGGAAGTGGATCACTGGGGATTAGGGATGGGGGCAGCATTATGGACTGTCTCATTCCAGGTCCAGAAACATATAGCCAAGTGACCATGGACTGAACCCTCTACAACCGTGAGCCAAAAATAAACAAACAAACAAACGAATGAATGAATAGACACCACCAACAAAACCTTCCTCTCCTAAGTTATTTGTGCCAGATTCCTTTTCAGAGTAATGAGAAAAGTAACAACCCAGCACCATAATTCAGTAAGTCAGTCAGCAAGTCATCGTTTTGCTTAAGCCCATTCAATGTGTTTAGAGCTTCTAGAGAAATCCATACCATCACGAAAAGATCAGAGAGAACGAAAACTTTGCAATCAGTCATTCTTCTGTCTGTCTTTCTTCTCTCTACTGTGGCCTGTATGACTCCAGGGTCACTCTCTATCTTCTTCCTGTTGATCATGTACTACAAAGGCAGATGACTTGGTCACCAAGAACTTAGGAGCATATCTACAAGTCCTGAGTTTTCTAACACAAATAGAAAACCTTTTAAAAAGATTCTGATTGTTTTGATCTGGGAAAGTAGTCATCCTAGACCCGTTGACATTGGCCATGATGGTATACATGAACAACTACATACATGACAGCAAGCTGAACATCTAAAAGGGTTTTTTGTTTGTTTGTTTGTTTTCTTGAAGCCAGGTCTTGCTAAGTGACTGGAACTGGCCTATGATTTTGGATCATTCCTCCGACATCAATGAGGATGGTCTTCTAACCACTCTCCAACTACCCATTTATATAAAACCTCTGTTCCATATTGAATTACTTGTTTACTTTGAGAAAAACATCAAAGAATCATGGCTCCATGATGTTCCTCTTGCCTCTGATAAGCCACTGTCCTCCCAAAATTCTCAACCTTCGAAGACTCAGCTCGAAGCCCATGCCCTACTCCCCACCACTCTTTAAATGGGTCTCCTCACCCTTACCATGCTCTTACCCTAGATTGTGTTTATGTGTAACTGTCTTCTCTCCCCCTTGAGAATTCAACCTCCTAGAGAGACCAAGACTCAGTAGACTTATCCTTCTATCCTTCCATTCCTAAGGCAATGCCTTAAGTTTAGGCAGGACTCAGAGAATGACTGAGAAGTGAATGATCCTTCAGAAATGCAGACTACAAACCAACCACCTTGTTAAGGAGCAGTTGGGGGTGGGGGTGGCTTTAGGACCAGCCTACATTAACTCTCTGAGAAAAAAAGAGCCTACCAAGAAGCCAGTTATCTTCAGACAGCCAAAGTCAACTTGGAAATGGAAATTCCCATTCTGGGGCTGGAGAAATAGCTCTACTGGTAAAGCCTGATGATGGAACCCCTGTAGAAAGAAGTAGGAGAGAGCTGCTAACTGATTCCACAGAAATGTCCTTTGACTCCCACACATGATCTGTAGCACATCTATATACTGACCCACAGTAATAGTAGTAGTTGATAATAACAACAACATATTTTTAATTTTAAAGAAATCTGAAGCCAGGCAGTGGTGCCATACCTTTCATCTCAGCACTCAGGAGGCAGTGAAAGGCAGATTTGTATGAGTTTGAGGACAGCCTGATTTACAGAGTTTGTTCCAGAACATGGATAAACACTGTCTAAAAAAAAAAAGAAAGAAAGAGAAAGAGAAAGGAAGGAAGGATGGATGGAAGGGAGGAAGAAAGGAAGGAAGAAAGGAAAGAAGGAAAGAAAGAAAATAAACCTGCCTTTTTGGTTAAAAAGAAAAAAAGGAAAAAAAACCATATGAACTCCAACATAACATGTGGTATGGAACCAGATTTTCTTCCAGACACTAAGATGGCAAGAGCACCTACCTGCTGGCTTTCAGAAACAAGGGTCTGGTTTTCCTCCTGCTCTTCCCACCACACCCTCTCAGCCTCTACTCTTCCAGATCACAACACAGCATGACACTGCATGCCAACTCAGCAGAGTCAATGCTCCCAACATGGTGGAAGGATGAAACAGAAGCAATTTCAAACACCATTGGGTGTAACCTGTGCTCCAAGATAAACTCCACACAAAATACAGTTCCATTCCAATGTCACTGACCATGTTTGAATCTACTAAGAATTATGGTAGGGCATGCTCTGAATTTCAACCTGCCCAAGCACCGGAAGACTAAGATTTCTGGTCCTAGAAACACCTTCTGCAACTGGTGAATAAATTCACAAAATTCGAATCTGTAGCAGGTAAATCTCCTAAGAATGGAATTCTCCAGCCCCCAAGGTCCATTGTTTCCACAGAGGCACTATTACAGACTTGACAGAGAAAGACTCCAGCGCTTATATAGACCCTGATAGACTTAGTGTGCTAGAGACAATATAGAGAGCCAACAATCAAAAGCCAGTTATGTTCTTTTCTAAGTCATGCACTATACTTGATTGATAATTTTAAAGCCAACTCTATGACCTCCTAACCTGGCCAAAGGAATTTTAAGTCAGGTATATAAAACTGAAAAACCTCCTTCTTTGTGTTATCAATAGGAAGATAACAATTTTTTACAGATTAATCAAGTTCTTTTTGGAATGACTTATTTAATCTTTACAGTAATCTTTTCTACTTTTTTATACTTAAAATAAATGGCAGAGATAGGACTGAATCCAAGCCTAGATAGCTGAACTTTAAATATGAAACCACAATACTTCTTGTCTACTTTACTCTGATAAATAAAATTCAAAGAACCAAATGCAGAATGCAGATTGGACTAAAAAACAGAAAGTAGTAGAAAAACAAATGAACTCCAGATAATAAAGTCTAAAATGAATTAATTATGGTGTATAATATGCCAATGTTATCAGCTCATACAAATGTACCACTATGAGGTGTCAAGATTAGGGACAAGTATGTGAAGGGTAAGTAGGAACTCTCTTTACTATTTTTGTGATTTATTGGTAAATAAAAATATACTAAAATAAAAGTATATTTTTAAGTGCAAGAAATTTTTTAAAAAGCAAGAAAGCTTTAAACTCAAATATCATGCTGAACTTGATAGCTATCTGGATATTTTCAAAGGAGGAGAACAATGAAGTATTGCCTACGATTATCAACTTTAAATCTGCCAAAGATTTCACTTACAATTTCATCACATTGGGATACTGTTTTTGAAAGAAAAAGAAAGGAAGAGAAAAAGAGGGAGAGAAGTGGGGGCTACGGAGCTAGCTGGACAGGTAAAGGGGCTTGCCTTAAGTCTTACCACCTGAGTGCAGGCCCTAGCACCAATCAGTATAGTGGAAGAAGAAAATCAAAATCAGAGAACAGACTCTCAAGAGTTGTCCTCTGACCTCCACACATGTGTCATGGCTGGCATGTGTGCTCTTGCATGTGCGTGCACGCACACACAAAATAAATATTTTAATGGACAACAATTGGGTTCTGTATCAAATATCTCAGCTAACCAACAATAAAGTGGGAGCAAAAAAAAGAAAGACAGAAAGAGAGGAGAAAGAAAAAGAAAAGAAAGAAAACAAACCTCACCAAACTGATGTGACAGCAGGTGACCCCAACAGCTGCCTGACAACATGCTGAAATAGGCAGTTATGACTGACTGGGAAGCAGAAGCAGTGCAAGGCCACCCTGGAGTAAAGGTTAGGGGGAGGGCATCTGGCTGTTAGAGTATGAGAAGGAGCATCCACAGACAAAACCAACTGACCCACAGTAGCCACAGAGACAGGCTCATCATCCCTTTCTGAGCTAAGACCTCATGCGAACCACCAGGAAGGAAAGAGTCTCAACTGAAGATAACCACATTGCACCTCCACACTTCAGCCTCAACCCTGCAGAGCAATCTTCCATCTGCCTGCGATGGCAAGGGCTGCTGATCCTGCTGGGATCTCTTCCAATACACCTGCATATAGAGATGGTGTTCTTCCCAGACCTATCTATCACCTTCAAAGAGGAACTACGAATCCACCCTAGCACCACATTGCGGGGGGGGGGGGGGGGGGGGGGGGGATGCTGTTGTCCATATTTTGAACGTTTCTACTATGGTAAGTAGGCTTGTGTTCCTAGACCATTATAACTTAGCTCTCTTCTATACTACTTATCCAGTATAAACATCCAGTTTTATTTTCTATATGCTTTTATGTATTAGATTCATCTCAGGGTTTCCGCTGACTTGTTTGTTTGTTTGTTTGTTTGTTTAATGCTTCTTGCCTTTGTCATCTCAGTGGGCTAAACACACTGCTTATTTCAAGATTTTCCAGCTCTCCCCCTCCGGAATTTTCATTACTACCAATGCTTCTCTATCAGAACATTCCTTAGTGCTGCTCTTGACTCTCGAATACACATCCTTAATAAAGATAACCCTTAGTGGGGGAGAAGAGGGAGGTGCTGGGCAGCTTCGGAATTAGTCTCTGAAGTTTTGTCATCTACATACTGAGGGTGGTCTCTTTGTTAAAAATTTAGCTGTCCAGACCTTAAGGTCACACGATTAGTATTCCCTTGGGAATCACTGGGTCTTTCTTTGAAAGAGCTGTCCAGTTTTCAGGCCACACTAGATAACTGCCCATTCAGAAGCTTGGCCAGAAAAGAATGTCGGTGTTTTCCCGCAGGTAAAGGTGCCTGGGGGGTCAGGGAGAGAGGGAAAGGCAAGGGGTGGAGTGGGAGGCGGGTGATCGACAGGGATAGAAACGGTGTCTCCTCCTCCCACTGAATGCGAAATAGCCAATGGGGTGGCGCGGCCGGGCCGGCCGGGCGGCCAGTGCCATATAGTATGCAGCAACCGGAGGAGTCACGTTGGGGGAACGGCAGAAAGCAGCTATCCGTTTACACTACTTTGCTCTAGCAGCTATCTTAATGGTGACTGCGTGGCCTGGGGGAAACCTGATCGGCCAGATCCAGCCGAAACCGGGAGGGAGGGAGTGGGCTTTCCGGAGGGGGGAGGGGGAGGGAGACGAAGAAGGAGGAGTAAGAGAGGGGGAAAGAAAGAGGAAAAGAGTGCGAGGGAGTGAGGGAGGGAGGAAAATAAACAACAAAAAATGTCCTCTTCCTCCCCCACCGGGCAGATTGCAAGTGCGGCAGACATCAAGCAGGAGAATGGGATGGAAAGCGCCTCGGAAGGACAGGAGGCGCACCGAGAAGTGGCGGGGGGCGCGGCGGCTGGGCTGAGCCCCCCGGCTCCAGCTCCTTTCCCCCTGGAGCCGGGGGACGCCGCGGCTGCCTCCAGGGTAAGCCGGGAGGAAGGGGCAGCGGCGGCCGGAGCGGCAGATCAGGTACAACTCCACTCGGAACTTCTGGGCAGGCACCAGCACGCAGCCGCCGCGCAGCCCCCGCTGGCCTTCTCGCCGGACCATGTCGCCTGCGTGTGCGAGGCATTGCAGCAGGGGGGCAACCTGGACCGCCTGGCCCGGTTCCTCTGGTCCCTGCCCCAGAGCGACCTGCTACGTGGCAACGAGAGCCTGCTGAAGGCGCGAGCGCTCGTGGCCTTCCACCAGGGCATCTACCCTGAGTTGTACAGCATCCTCGAGAGCCACAGCTTCGAGTCGGCCAACCATCCGCTGCTGCAGCAGCTCTGGTACAAGGCGCGCTACACCGAGGCCGAGCGAGCGCGCGGCCGGCCGCTGGGCGCCGTGGACAAGTACCGGCTGCGCAGGAAATTCCCCTTGCCCCGCACCATCTGGGACGGCGAGGAGACGGTGTATTGTTTCAAGGAGAAGTCGCGCAACGCGCTCAAAGAGCTCTACAAGCAGAATCGCTACCCCTCGCCGGCCGAGAAGCGGCACCTGGCCAAGATCACCGGCCTCTCCCTCACCCAGGTCAGCAACTGGTTCAAGAACCGGCGGCAGCGTGACCGAAACCCCTCGGAGACCCAGTCCAAAAGGTGAGCGCCAACTTTCCTCCTCCCCCTTCCTCCCCCCACCCCTTCCCAGCTTTCTTTTTTCCTCCAAGCGCTCGAAAACATGGCGCTTACCTTCCCCACCAGCCTGGTCCGGCTGCCCACCTCTCCCCGCCCCCCACCTCGCTTCCCTACGGGGAGGGTGGGGGGACGACGGTGGCAATGGGCGGGCAGGGGATCCTCCCTCCTAACCCTCCCCCTCCTGCCCCCAGAAGTTTCTGGTCGCCCTCCTAGGTCCAGTCCCCGCCCCCACCTCGGCTGGTCACTGCTGCCCGGCTTCCCACCCCCCATCCTGCTGCCTTTGAAGTTGCCACTCTCGCCTTGGTTCTTTAAGGGAGTGTGTGTGCACGCCGGCAAGGCGGCTCTCACCGCGGCTCCGGGCCCCCAGGGGCTGCCGGCGCCGGCCGGGGTCCCTGCCTCCGCCGGGTCACCGGGAGCCTGGAGTGCGCACACGCTCCAGGGTACCCAGGGTTCGACTGAGCCCCAGGCCTGCCCTAGAGGTCACCAGGGGCGCTCTGGAAGGAAAAGGAGCGTTAATGGAGACTAGTGGCTCAGATGGGGTCTGGGGACGTCGAGGCTTTAATATGACAGAGTTAATCATTCACCCTGCCGGCCGCGGTTCCCATCGCTGCTAGGGCCGCGTGGGGTGTGGGTGCTGCCCATCTCTGCGGTGTTTTGAAACCTGATTCTGAACAACTTCGGATCGGGTTACAGTGCCTCAGAGGTGGCAAAGCTGAAGGACAGTTTCTTGGACCCCTCTAACACAGCATGGTTCCCTACTGACTGGGTAGTTGGGAATAGGGGACACGCTGGTATAAGGTGGGCAGCAGGAAAGAAGTAGGGGAGCTATCCACTCAGTCCTCCTTCAGCACACCCCCCCCCCCGCCACCCATCCACCACTTTCTGGTTTGAACTTTATTGCGGTTTTCCCCATCTTTCATATAAAATGTAGAGGTTTTTTTCACCTCTTTTGTGTCCACTAGAGTCAGAACCTCTTAGCTGTGTGTGCGTGTTTAGGGGTGTGTGTGTGTGTGTGTGTGTGTGTGTGTTGTTGTTGTTGTTGTTGTTGTTGTTGTTGTTTAGATGTGTGGTTGTTGCTGCTGCTGCTGCTGTTGTTGTTGTATGGGTAAAGTAATGATGGCCCGTCCCCACGGGGATTGGAGAGAAGAGAATCTAATTGCAGTTCAAACGTTCTGCCCTGGGAAGGAACCCGGGAGCCTAGGAGCCAGCCGGCCTGGGCCAGGTGAAGGTGATCTCCCTGCGCATTCCAGAGCCCGCCCTCTTTACTTAGCCCTGCGCCGGGGTGGAGCCGGAGGCCCACAGCTCACTCCAGGCAGGCAGAGAGGCTCAGGGTGGCAGCCCTGACCCTGGTTGACGGTAACCGTAAACAAAACATGCCCGGCGACCTGCGAGCACCCTCCCTCTGTCTTGAGAGAGGGGGCGACCCAGAGATGGAGTACTGGTTAGGGACCCCACCTACTCCAGAGTGCTCTGCAGATGTACTGAAGGAGTTTCCTAGGCACTGAGTATGAAGCCGGTGGCACATGCAGGCCAGCTGTCCTGTAACCTTTGCTATGGAACCGACCCAGCTCCCAGGATCTATCTACACAAACACACACACACACACACACATCCTGAGCCACGCTCTGTTGACTTCATCCTCCTCCCCATTAACTCGACACCCTCAACCCCCAGCCCAGTTGCCTAGTATAGGCCCCTCTCCGGATCTACCTCCCACCCGCACCCCTGGTGAGTCACCCTCACCAATGGCGACGAGCTGCTCTGCTTCAGCTCGTAAATCAAAGCACTTTCTGCGCTCCTGGCCCCAAAGCCCAAAGCCTGCGTAATCCCCTCCCCTCAGCTTGAAAGGAAACCGACCATACTGGGATGTTGGATCCTCAGCAGGACCAAGTCTCACCAGGCTTCCAAACTGCTTCTGTCCTGCCCCGCCCAGACTCAAACCAAATGAGGAAAACTGCCACCATTCCCCCCTGACCCGAACTTGGTATTTCCCTTATGTCCAGGATCCTGGAATAGAAGGACTGAAGACTCAGGGAAGGAGTCTGATAGTTACCAGGCCACTGAGGGATGCTCACCTTTTCCCTCCCACCTCACCAGAGCACTGGATGGTGTGTGTTAAATAGGCCCCTATGGCTTCCTTTGGATTCAAAGGCAACTGTGCATATGGAGAGTTCCAAGTGTCTTTCCTACAGGGGCAAACCACTTTATTGAGTGAGAGTTGTTTCTCTGGTGGAATAGAAGTTTGGGAACAGGTGAGAAAATGGTCTCTTATTACCTAATTGGCAAATAAAACTGAATACCTCACACCTCCTGCTCCTTTGGCAATTCCATCTACCTTCAAAATAGCATGAATCTGAAATGGCTCTCCTAAACAGCAGAACGACACATTAGCATTTCATGAATTGTTTCTGTGGCAGAGGCAGCTGTCCTTTTAACAATTGGAATAGCACATGAATGCTCTAAGAATGAAAACACAGTATTAAAATGCTTTTAGTTGAATTTTACATTGTCCAACATTCTGATCTTTCTCTGTTTTTTTTTTTTTTTAAGGGATCCAAATGCCTGGCTGGGTAGGATTTGTTTAAAGCCTCGTAGTTTCAACAGGGCCAGCTGATAATTCTATTGTGTGCTTTGCTTAAATATTGCCTTTAATGGGTTTGAAGGATGTTTTACAAACTATGTCAATTGTCAATCCCTTGACCTTCAAAATGTCTTCTCCTCCCCTCTGAACAGCGAATCAGATGGCAACCCCAGCACTGAAGATGAATCCAGCAAGGGACATGAGGATTTGTCGCCTCACCCACTTTCGGGTGCATCTGATGGCGTCACCAACCTCAGCCTCTCTAGCCACATGGAGCCAGTATATATGCAACAAATTGGAAATGCTAAGATATCATTAAGCTCGTCTGGAGTTTTGTTGAATGGAAGCTTAGTACCTACAAGTACTTCACCTGTCTTCCTTAATGGCAACTCTTTTATTCAGGGACACAATGGAGTTATCCTTAATGGACTGAATGTGGGAAATACACAGACAGTGTCACTGAACCCACCCAAAATGTCTTCAAACATTGTGGGCAATGGCATAGCCATGACAGACATCCTGGGATCTACCTCCCAGGATGTGAAAGAATTCAAAGTCCTCCAGAGCTCTTCTGTAAACTCAGCAGCCACCACCTCCTACAGCCCTAGTGCCCCTGTGTCATTCCCAGGGCTGATCCCCTGCACTGAAGTGAAAAGAGAAGGTGTTCAGACAGTGGCCTCCCAGGATGGCGGCTCTGTGGTGACCTTTACTACACCAGTACAAATTAACCAGTATGGCATTGTCCAGATCCCTAATTCTGGAGCGAACGGCCAGTTCCTTAATGGGAGCATTGGATTCTCTCCACTGCAGCTGCCTCCTGTCTCAGTAGCAGCTTCACAAGGTAAAAGCCTCATTCCGTACCAATAATGCGCCAGGGCATGTGTTGATTAGTTGGTTAGTTGCTGTAAATGACAGGTTTAGTGAAAGCTATAGATTCATGTTATTGTCCAGATACATCACTGGTTTACACAGTTACAGAAAAGCCTTGATGTGCTTCCCAGTACCTAAATACTATCCAGCTTGCCTGATTTTCTTACATCCTGGGGAATGGAGTTTTATCTTCTCCAAACAGAGTGGAAAAGTACAGTTCCTAGCAGACCTTGCCAACTCTACAATTATAGGAATATGGCAAGTCAATCAGTGCTTATAAAATAACCCAGTACTTGACGTTTTAAAATTAAAAATTAATAAAATTGCTAGGAACATAAAATTAGTCAAGCAGTTATTTATTTGACCAGAAGATGTTTTAAAAGAATAAACTAAGAGACAGAATGTATTCTTGCTTGCATTGTGCTCTTCCTATAATTAACATGGAAACCTAAAAAAGACCTAAAAGAAAGTCAGAAGAACACATGCTTTTCTGTTGCTCTGGATGCGTGTGCATTTCTCAGCTGTGTGGTTTTATATTTATGAAAACAATTGTGTCATTGTGTGTTTGTGGCTTTCCTAACAGCAGTCTGTTAGAGAAAGGAAATAAGCCAGAGGCTGGCACATCAGTTCCTCAGGAGCGTGAGTCAAACTGCATCGCCTGTCATTTTTCTCTTGTGTTGAAATAGGAACAGTTGGATTTGGACATAGGATGCTGAGCAGCCTCTAGCTCTTAGGGGTAGGAGGAGATGGTGATCATGTTGCAGCCTGCAATATGGTCAGTTTTTATACAAGTCTGGATTCTGTAGCTACGGACAACTTCAACTATTAGAGGCATTAGTTAAAAAAAAAAATAGTTGTATATTTCATCCTGTGTATTTGTCTCTCTTTAGAGAAAAAGACAGTACTCCACCATGGTCCTGTAGCACACACTTCAGATGTTTATTGCTCCAGATTATGTAAGAGTTAACCTAAGTCACACTCCAATTTAGGACAAAAGACAAACACCCCAGAGAAAGCCAAATGATTTATGACTCTAACTCATTTTGCCTCTTTATGAGAGTTTCCAAGCAGTTTGTAGCGTTCTAGAGACAACAAAGTTGCCCAGATAGCATGAGCGGGTGGGTGTGTTAGCAGAGGAGAAATGCAAAATGCTTCTCATCTATAGTAAAGAAAAGTGCTATCACTTTAATAGCCAGGGTTGTCTTGGGTCGAGGGGTTGGGGGTGTTGTTTTCCATTTTTTTTTTCCTTTCAGTTTTTCAAGACAGGGTATCCCTGGCTGTCCTAGACCTGTATTCTGTAGACCAGGCTGTCCTCAAACTCAGACCTGCCTGCCTCTGCCTCCAAGGGCTGGGATTAAAAGGCATGAGCCACCACTGCCCAACAATAGTTAGTTTTTCAATGGAATATTTACCAAGAATAAGAATAGCATTGTCAGTTAAAATAGCTAAGTTCAAATGGCAGGGCTCCCTACCTTTTGACTCTCTGGGTAAGTTTAACCAGATGGTTCCAGTAGGTAACTCCTTTGTAGTAGTCATGTATTACAGTTTGCTATAAAGCATTTTGGAAATTTGGACTTTTATTTTAAAAAAATACTAACATAGGGTATGGTGGGAAATGCCTATCTATAATCCTAGCACTTGGGAGACTGAAGCTAGAAAATGGGATTCAAGGCCTGCCTGAGCTACCCAGTTACACAGAGCTACATTCAAGCTAAAGCAGGTTACATAGTGAGAGTCCATCTCCAAAAAGTGTACCAAACTAAATCAAATCAAACTTACACTAAACATTCTCGAAAATGACCAGAAACATGGTCCTTTCTTCCTAGATACAGGAAAAAGTTATATAGGAAGTCATGAGGGAAAGCAGCCTGCTGATATCTTTATTCATTTTACAGTCAGGATTTCGGGCTTTGTTTGTTTTTTTTTTTTCTTTAGCGTCATTGTATAATTATACCTTGCACCTTCACGTGCATTTGTTCTATTCAGTTTTTGTACTGATTAATTTGTACCTCAGTTGCAACTATACTTAAAAAAATCACGTTCTAGCCAGGTATGGTGGGTGGCACATGTCTTTTCATCCCTGCCCTTGAGAGGCAGAGGCAGGCAGATCTCTGTGTTTGAGATCAGCCTGGTCTACAGAGTGAGTTCTATGACAGGCAGGGCTAAATAGATAGACCCTGGCTTAAAATAACAGCAACAACAACAAAATCATGTCTTATGTCGGAGGCCTTGGGTTCAATTCCCAATACTGAAAAAGAAAAAAACAAAAGTCAAAATTCATCCTTTGGAATGTATCTGTTTTCCCTTTCATTTATTTAAGTTAGTGTTTTCCCTTGTTCAGAGTATGTTATTTTACTTGTGTTTAACAGCTGTTGGAGAAATGTCGCATATGTTGTTACTTATGACTCTATCAAAAAATAATCTTTTGTGGACATGTCTGCTAGTAGACAGTTTCACAAACACACACACACACACACACACACACACACACACAAAGCAAAGTAAAGTTTAATTGTGGCCTTTTCCTCCTTACAATTTTGAAGCCTACAAGACTTTTAAAACCAAAGGTTTACAATAGGGGCAGTTTGTTCATGTGTATGGCCTGAAAAACAAAAACATTTAACATGTAACAGTCTTTCTGTGATAAATACTATGTACTAGTAGTTAACATTTTTAAAGGAGTTCAGATACAGTGTTTTTTCTTTTGGTCTCTCATGAAAAGACATTCTTTTGCTTATATAAAGTGCTTAAAGATGTTGGAAGCCATCAGTGGCCCTGGGGACTTCTTCACATAGAGAGTACGGTCATCACGACCATACAAATTTAAGAAGAGCAACATTAGTCGGGTGGTGGTGGTGCGCGCCTTTAATCCCAGCACTTGGGAGGCAGAGGCAGGCGGATTTCTGAGTTTGAGGCCAGCCTGGTCTACAGAGTGAATTCCAGGACAGCCAGGGCTATACAGAGAAACCCTGTCTGGGGGATGGAGGGAAGAAGGGCAACATTGAGTGAACTACTTAATTTCCTACACTTGTAAAGGAGTTGATTAGACCTCTAATTGAAGAGTGGGGTAGATAAGTACCCCAGGTTATTTCTCCCCCAGAAAGCTCCCTAAATTCATCTTTCTTTCTCTGGCAATATTTGGGGACCCGAGTCATCTGACTGCTATCATTTCCCTTTCCCTTTCCCTTTTAAAACCTCAGAGGGGGTTTCATTTGATGGAAATTTGAGGGTCTTCATTGTCCCAAGTTTCTCATTTAAAATCTATTTTCTGCTTATACTTTTAAAGACATACCCCTTTGACAGAGGCATTCATTCTTGTCCTTTAATGGTCTTCTTTATTTTACAAAAGAGCACTCCAGGGTCACCATACATTTCTCCCATCCCTGCTACAGCCCTGAAAACTTAGAGCTAGCACAAAAATGGGG
>NW_022196912.1:88080277-88088884 GCF_008632895.1 Mastomys coucha | reverse complement strand
AGAACCTGGAGGGTTTTGTTGACTCGAGACTGCTTTATTGGTAGTTCGGTGGAAGTCTGAGACTTGTCTGTACAGGTTGACGTTGTTAACTTGTAAGTTCCAGGAAAACTCATTTTATGTGGTATTTTCATTTACATTTTATGTCAGTACCGGAGCAGTCCTAACGGAAACATTTTGTTTTGTACTGTGTTCTCTCCTTCTAACTGGTAGAGTTAGTGATCACTAGCAACTAACTGATTAAGAAGAGATCGTAAGTCTGAGATAAAGAGCCAGAAACTGGGCGGCAGATTGCAGAAAGAAGCTTGGACAAGATTTTTCTCTCTTCTTTTTTTCCTTTTTTTCCTTGAGATAAGGTCTTACTATGTAGCCCAGACCGGCCTCAAAAGTCAGTCTTCCTGCCTCCGCTTTTATCCCCAGGTCCCACATACTTGCTTGTTTTGATTGGTTGGCTTGTATTGTTTGTTTGTTTTCATTGCTGCTGAGGCTGGGGCTTGGACCCAAGGCCTGCACTATGCTGGTGATCTGTCACTGAATCCTCTCCCCAGGCCCTCTGCTTCCTAAGCCACCAGCAGTTTCCTTCATTAGGCCTTACAATGACATAGGAGGGTAATGAATAGAGATAAAATGTAGCTCAGTGACAGAATCTTTACCCAGCATGTAGAAAGCTCTGAGTTCAGTCCCCAGCACTACAAAAAGAAATACAAAATATCTCTAGAGAAAGTTGGTCTGCCTGAGTCCTGAGCCTCAGACTCTGCAGTTTACTGTGCTAAAACTAAGTTACATATTTAAGTGTCCCCTCTCCATAAATAGTATACCCAGGAAAAATCGTTGTGTGCTAAAGGAGTGACTGTGTGTTTGTTTTTCTTTCTGTATCATTTTCATCGTTGCTAACTGGTACTTTTCCCCCCTAGGTAATATTTCAGTCACCCCAAGCACTTCAGATGGAAGCACATTTACAAGTGAGCCAGCCACAGTCCAGCATGGTAAACTTTTCCTGAGCCCTCTTACCCCCAGTGCTGTGGTATACACTGTTCCTAATTCAGGCCAGACTGTAGGAGCTGTGAAACAAGAAGGCTTAGAAAGAGGCCTGGTCTTTTCTCAGTTGATGCCTGTCAATCACAATGCACAAGTCAATGCAAGCCTGTCTTCGGAAAATCTCTCTGGGAGTGGCCTCCATCCACTGACCTCTCCGCTGGTTAATGTGTCCGCCGCCCACGGTTTTCCCCTGACCCCCCCTACACTACTTAATCCCGCTGAGCTAAACCCTGACCTTGCCGAGAGCCAGCCAGTGCCTGCACCTGTGGCAAGCAAATGCACTGGGTCATCTGTCAGCAACACTAACTATGCAACCCTTCAGAACTGCTCCCTTATTCCTGGTCAAGACCTATTGTCCGGCCCGATGACCCAAGCTGCCCTGGGCGAGATCGTTCCCACTGCTGAAGATCAGGTGAGTCACGCCTCGTCAGCCGTCCATCAGGATTTTGTCAGAGAACAGCGCTTGGTTCTGCAGTCCGTAGCCACCATAAAAGAGAATTTCTTACAAAATTCTGAGAACAAAGCAACAAACAACTTAATGATGTTGGACTCGAAGTCCAAGTACGTCCTGGACGGCATGGTTGAAACCGGCTGTGAAGACCTGGGAGTGGACAAAAAAGAGCTGGCCAAGCTCCAAACCGTCCAGTTGGATGAAGATATGCAAGACTTATAAGCCTGATTCACTCCACACGTCCCCCACCCCCCGCCCCCCTTTCTCTGCTTTAACAGGAGCAAATCCTTTTCTTTGTGAAGCCCGGAAGATGGATAGCTTCTACTCATTTAGAGGAAAACACTGTACTTCTGCAAGCAAGTGCATTTGGGTTGGGCTGCATGAAGAGTGTAGTTACATATACGGGAGTGGAACTGCATTGCCGAAGCCTTTCTGGTTACATCATGCTCGCTTTGAAATGGATGGGGGCGAGGTAACTAGTGAATGCACCAAACCACCATCTATCATTTAGTCAGCAGTATAACATCTACAGGCAAAATGGAACGTGACAGTATTTCAGATTTAAAATGTATACAGCTAACTTAGACAATTAAGTAATAGCTCCAGGCTGTTGGAAGCAATGCAGTTGGGTTTTTGTTTGTTTGTTTACTTTTACTCCATGGGCATTGAGATGGTTAAGAAACAATGATACTCTAGACTATCATAAGAGTATATTTTTCAAATGATGTAGCGCTTGTATGTGTGTGTATGTGTGTGTATGTGTGTGTGTATACATACACACATTCATCGTTTTCAGCATTTTAGGGAAAGGCTTGGTTTTTAAGTCTCTACGTGTTTCCAAATGTGATTGCTAATAGTCAAATGTGGCAGAGAAAGTTTGAGATGCTACTAAACTCTGACACTACTTGGGTACGAATGTAAATACAGGTCTCTAAGCAAGATCTGAGGAAGTACAGTGAGTTTTTATTTATACCGTGTATGTCTCTCTTCAGGCTCTGTGAACTGAAAAGAAAAATGTCTTCTTACTGTTTAATTTATATTTATTGTTTGAGCAGGAGTAGGGCATCTTTGTTTTCAACCAAGTTTATTTGGTTTTTTTTTTTTTTTTTTGTAATTTTTATCAAGAGTCTATTGAGGTCAATGTTAACACTGAAACAGGAACTGTTAACCCCCAGGACTGGAACTTTGTTACTTCTCGTTGCATCCTTCTTACTTTAGCAACTTTGATTCATTTAAATCTATTTTCTATAGACTCCTATGTGCCTTTTTACCTTGTGGCCTTTTTATTCCTAGTAAGGTACAGAGCGTCAACAGCAATGTTGATGGTTCTTTTGTACCATCAAACAGGGTTAAGTTTACCATAGAATCGCTTTATGCAAGACTTCCATTTCACTGACTATCATGTGTAAGGTTTGTCATGCAAATGGATAGACAGATATTGTTGATGCTTTTCATTACAATGAAAGTAAAAAATTATAGAAGACCATGAAACAGCAATTCTGCAGGCTATAAAAACAACCATTTTTGTTCTGTTTTGGCTTTAGTTTTTTTAAGACAGGGTTTTCCTGTTTAACAGAGAAACTGTTACTGGCTGCCGTGGAACTCACTTTGTAGACCAGGCTGCCCTTTAACTCACAAATATCCACCTGCCGCTGCCTCCCAAGTGCTGGAATTCAAGGTGTAGGCCACCACTACCCAGGTTGAAAACAACCATTTTAGAGTAAACAAAATATATGTAAATTGTACTAATCAAAATCTATCCATTAAAGCTTCACTCCCAGTGTTTTGAGTTGGTCGTATACTGTAACACTTGACTGCTGTCTGTCCTATGTAATCAAGCAAATCCTTCTGGTTTCTGTAGGAAACTCTGTTTAAAAGCTTTAGAAGGACTCTGCATCCACAATATGACAATGTAATGTCTTCATGCCGTTAGTCCAGGACACCTCTGATTTCAAAAAGAAGGCAATCTTTTCTAAGGTGACTTCTCAGTTGCTAAGCATAAAGATAGTACCATGCCTTGTTTTCTTTAAGATGGTGGAAGGTACTGCTTGGTTTCTTTTTTGTTTGTTTGTTTTCAAGACAGGGTTTCTCTGTATAGCCCTGGCTGTCCTGGAACTCTCTCAGTAGACCAGGCTGGCCTCGAACTCAGAAATCCGCCTGCCTCTGCCTCCCAAGTGCTGGGATTAAAGGCATGCGCCACCATGGGCCGGCTTGGTTTCTAACTTACATGCTCATCAGTTGAGCCTGCCCAAGGATCACTGAGGAGTTAGCATTTGTTGTTACTACAAAGGGAACTTTCAGTCAAGATAAAGAGCCCTGTGAAGAATTCTGTGCCCATCATTTTGATAAAGATTCTAAATCCCATTTTTGTGAAATTGGTGAATGTCCCTCAATTGCTGAAAATATGCATTGGGCCAGAGGTTGGTTGGTTGGTTGGTTGGGAAGTTTTTGTTTTGTCTTCACAAAGCTCGTTGCTTCAGTGTGGTTTTCCACTCTGACACGTCTTACACAGCTTGGTTGTCCCCATCTCCCTCCCAGTTATGTACTGATCATATTAATGTGATTAGCATCCTGGTCTTGTAGTATAGTTTACATAAAAATGATATTTTTCACTAGATTGCTGCAAATATCAAGACATCCTTATTTTTTAATATCTGCCTGGTAAGGGAAGTGGGAAAGTCAAAATATTATATAAGGTGGGTGTGTGTGGGTGTCTGCGTGTGTGTGATGGAAAATTTCCATATATCTGACAAAAATATCTTTTTTATTCCGAGTTCTTCCTCTCTTTCCTCTTTATTAGAAAGAAAAGATAGCACAAAACTAAGTACTTACCTAGGAAATGTATTCATATTCCAACATGATGAGCTTCTAGCCCTACAAACACCCCAGGTAGCTATACAATCCACCAGGTAAGAATCAGTGCACATTATAAGAACTTACTGTTCTTTTCTATCTTTCAGTAAAATAAGGGCCAGTTGAGATGCAGCCCATGTATGTGTAGATGGAATATGGTAAACCCCATGATCTCCTTGCACAGAATTGCAAATGACTTTTTTCCCCAACACCAAGGGCCAGCCTCAGAGTCCTTGGAGTTCATGTGGCAGAATATCCTTCTTACATAAACTAATGCTTGAAGATGCTGCAAAGGACCCTCTAGTGATTCCCCTTGAGGAATCAGAATAGAGGTAATTAACTCCCTTTAAACCCAACCCCTGCTGCTGGCTGTGAGATTTTCTGGTGCCAGCCTATCTATGCACTCTATAGCCAGAATTGGCATTCAGCTCTTAGTTACATCTAGTAGAGAGGATGGTCTAGCATTCAAAGGAGGTTCATTTCACCCCCCTCAAACAAACAAAAGCACCTGTGTTGTACTGCGTAAATATCTTGTGTAGATTTATAGTGAAGACTTAATACATGTTCTGGTGCCTTTCTTGTGTTGTGAAAGGCAAGTAGATGTTGTAGCCATAGGTCTTTTTTTAAAATCCATAGTTGAATGGCACATTGACCTTAACTCTCTGTATGTACCCCTGTTATTCTGCATGTTAAAGCTGGAATTATTGGGCGTGTATGGCAGACTACCCTGCTACATCCTCAATATGTGAACATTAGTGCATAAACTTGAGTCCTTCTTTCTCAAATGTTTTTTGACAGATCATCTCATAAAAATAATTCAGGAAATCTGTGGGAAGGTAATTATGTTTTACAAGAGCCGTTTCAAAGTCTTCCTAAAACTTGGATGAAAGAACCTAATGGTTCTTTTGTGTCTAATCGAGGCATTTCAATTTAATTAGATATTACCACCATTTGTTTTATTAATCCAAATCATATCGCATGTGACTCTTTGGGCTTTCAGGGTTTCTCGAAAAAAAAATGTATAATTTTGTTGCATGTACTGTATGTTCAGATGCAATCAGTTGTATACTCAATATGGTTTTACTGTGCCTTACCTGAAGAGAAACTCTATACAGAATGTATGACATGGGGCGGAGAACAGAGCCTCTACTGCACTGTTAGGTGATAGCACACAGCATGGCCCAGAACATTTCTGTGCTTAATTACCCAACCAAAGAGATCTAAAGTCTGTATGTTGTACTGTAATGGGGGTTATGCCTGGACAATTTAAGTGTTTTATTTGTTTTCTGAAATGATGTGAACTTATTTTTCTAAACACTATGCTAAATAAACTTTATATTTATACATAACTTTGTGTTGAAGAAAGATTATTTGGGGGATTGCTGTTCTTTAAAGTGAGAGCAACCCATTTCATTAGACAAGATATGGGAGATGGTTTTGTTTGCCTAGAAGAGAAAAAGAGTGTGAAAATGCAAATATTTCAACTGGAAAATACTCAGAAAGCCAATTGGAGTGATTTTAGAAAAGCAATCTGCATTGTTCTTTGTACAGGGTTATGTAACTCACTTAGCTGTATTACGTACTCAGAGCTAAACCATATTATAGTGTCAGTCCTTAAAGACCGATCGTATGCCTCACTTGTTTTTCTCTCCCAAGAACTGGACGTGGAATATGGCACATAGTAGGCACTCTACAGGATTATGAGGAAAGCACCAAAGACCTTTCTAGCACTGACTTATTGAAATGTGAGCTCTGTTGCTCATCCCTAGGGCACTGCTGTTAAGCAAACTGTGATTATTCCTCAGGGAGAGGATAAGTAAATTTGCCCAGAGCCACATTTCTGTTGAGTGGAGACGAATGAGTGCTAATCTGGTTTGGTCCTAATTTTATGATTATATAAAGTCTGAATTCTATTCTTCTACTCGAACACAGGAGATGTTTAACAACCAGATCGGGAACCAATGGCACAATTCTTCTACGAATCTAGTTAAAGCCATCAAGTTAGTGTCAAGTGGAATGTCTAGACACATTCTGGCCATTTAGCTCATTTGGCAGTGTTCTCTGCAGAAGTCAAACCAGTTAGACACAAAATGAAGTAATTACACTTCATAACTTTTTAACCAAACAAGTATTGTAAAATATTTGAAAGGTACTTGTCTTGTTTAAACCTTGTTTGTGGCTCCCCCAAAGCTAGCTAATGTGGTAAAATTCAACAGGAATTCAACGCCTTTGGCCTCCTGATTCCATCCTGCTTTTCCAGTCTCCCATAAGACACCTCGGTAACATATAAATAAGACACACTCACACAGAAGTCAGTACCATAAAAATAGCAGAGAATAACGGAATTGCAAGTGGGGAGTTGTTGGGCACAAGACAGACTGGACCAAAAAGGTCTGAACAAGTACTGTTTCAGCACTGATGTTTAAATGGTATGATTCAAAACTGAAAGGTCGGGCAGTGGTGGCACACGCCTTTAATCCCAGCACTTGGGAGGCAGAAGCAGGCGGATTTCTGAGTTTGAGGCCAGCCTGGTCTATAGAGTGGTTTCCAGGACAGCCAGTGTTACACAGAGAAACCCTGTCTCAAAAACAAAACAAAACAAAACAAAACAAAAACTGAAAGAAAAGTGTGCCAACACAAGGGACAGAAAACAGATTTAAAGTCTCTGGGAGAGAAACAGGTCCCAATTTCAAGGTTAACTTTAGGCATAGATGGGGCCACATGGAAAGTTAAGCAGGGGCAACATCAAATGTAGAGCTGTAGGGTCAGTACCAGATGCTTTGGACTTGAGTCTTGATAAGACATTGGTGGTTTTTAGGCAAATATAAATTTAAAGCCCAAAGATAATAATTTGCATTTTATAAATGTCAGTGTGGCTAGTCTGGAAAAAGAACTTAAAGAGGACGAAAGTCAGGAGCTGGAAAACATTGCCATGTTGTGCTGAGTTGTCAGACAGAAAATAGATCAGGATCAGAAGCCCTGGAACAGTGGGAGGGAGGGCCATTTGCCCACAAAGATCTCCAGAATAGTATGTCCTCTAAGCACTCCATTGCGGCAAGCCAAAGCCACTCTGCCCCCTGGAATCCTGGCTGGTGGATTCTGATTCCTAACTGAGCGTCTGCAGAATGTCCTCATCCTTTAACTCTGCCTGTAAAAATTAAGCCATCATCCCCCTAAGCCTTGTCATGTTTCAGTGCTGGGGACTGACCCAAGCTTTTTTTATTTTTTTATTTTTTTTTGGATTTTCGAGACAGGGTTTCTCTGATAGCCCTGGCTGTCCTGGAACTCACTCTGTAGACCAGGCTGGCCTCGAACTCAGAAATCCACCTGCCTCTGCCTCCCAAGTGCTGGGATTAAAGGCATGCACCACCACCACCTGGCCTGACCCAAGCTTTTTGCACACATTAGACAAGTGCTCTGTTAGGTCTCCTGGGCCCCAGGTCTACCTTTTTCCAGCCCCTCGGGTTAATTCTTCTCCCTTGCTATCCCTGCCCCCAGTTGTTTTCAGAGTTATTATTTCCCTACTGAATTGCTGCAGCCCATTCTATCTGGTCTCCCAGTGTCTGCTCCTTACTTTGCCAATATTTTACAACATATGGAGATGGGACTTTCAGACTTTGCCTCAGCACCTTCGACCATCTTAGCTGACATCACTCTGTCAATCAGCTGGAGTCTGTGAAAAATGACAAGAGACTAACACACCACCAAAAGTTTTTTGGTGCATCTCTCTGGAGCACCTCAATTACACAACATGAGAGAGACCAATATATGTGTGTGTGTGGTTAGCGAAAAATCCTTCATCATGTGTCCTTTCTCATTCTTGCCTTAAGAAAACATCCTTTTACCAGTGTCTGCTTTAGTTCTTTTAGGAGGCTGCCTTAGCCTTTCACCTGTGTCTGCTTCAGGAAAACACTCCTTCACGTGTTTGCCCCAGCAAAACACCATCCAACACAACTGACTTTCCAAAAACCCTTAAGTTTCCACTTGAGCACATGATGTAGTGAAAATATTATATCCATTTTTTCCAGCCCTGGAGACTGTACTTTTCATATGCTAGGCAAGTGCCAGTACCACTGAGATGCATCGCCAGCCCTTACCAGCATTTGAAGATCAAAAGCCAATCAATACCTTTAAGGGAGAGAGTCTGGGAGCGGTTCTTGGAGTCTTCCAGCATTAGTGGATGGTTTTTGTGGTAATTGTTTTCCTTACTGATCCAGAGATTTTTTTTTCTCCATTTCCAAGTTTGACAAACAAGACCAGCATTAGCA